>NW_027102876.1:187500-487500 GCF_036373705.1 Amia ocellicauda
ACAGTGTGTATGAGTGTCTGTCTGTCATGTAACTCGCACATCTGTGAGGGCACCATTTTTGCAGAAAGAGATGTACACATTTTGGAGCAACATATGCTGCCATCCAGACATCATCTTTTCCAGGGACGTCCCTGCATTTTTCAGCAGGATAACGCCAAACCACATTCTGCTCAGATTTCAAGCGCATGGTTGCGTAGGCAGAGAGTGCGGGTGCTAGCATGGCCTGCCTGCAGTCCTGACCTGTCTCCGAATTGAGAATGTGTGGCGCACTATGAAGTGCAAATTAAGACAACGAAGGCCCTGTGCAGTTGCGCAGCTGAGGAAATGCATAATGGATGAATGGGGGAAAATCCCGCTTGCTAAACTTAACCAAGTGGTGTCTTCAGTGCCCAAGTGCTTAATAAGTGTTATTAAAAGAAAAGGTGATGTTACATAGTGGTAAACAGTCGACTGTCCCAACTTTCTTGGTTTCTTTTCACTGCTAATGAGATGCTGTAGAGTGAGTTTTCAGGAGCTCTAATCGTATTGATGAATTCATGCAGCATTTGTAATTGAATTTCAAAAAGAAATCCTTGCTGTCTGGCCTGTGTGTATGAGATGTACTCTGTCAATCTTTGGCTAACAACTGAAACATTGGTAGAACAGAAATGGCAACATAAAAAAGAAAAGTACATTTTAAAAGAGCACATTAAATAGGATGAATATACAGTTTTTTTACAATCACTTTGTCATTCATTTCAGAACCTTGATGTCATTTTTCAAAACTAGACACAAAACTCAAAACGGTCATCACTTGTAACACAGGCTGTCCAATGTTCAAAACATTGTATTGTGCATTCATATCTTTAAAGAAACCTTGCACTTGCAGACTTGTTGGTTCAAATAACTCATTTATCATGAAATACCATAGTAACATAGTAACACAGAAGATACCGATAGTTTCACTGTGTAGTTGTTCGTACAATCATTAAATATTGTAGTACAAAATATGTGATACATGTTTCATTATGGTACTACACATAAATACATCACTGTAAAAGGACTAGTAGAGAGAATACTACAGACACAGTGGAATCATTGAACAAAATCTGAAATGTATTGATGCAATACAATCAAATCACACCATAGGTTTCTTTGAAGCCATGCAACAATAATTAGCTACAAAAGAGAACAAAACTACAGTAAAATGTCAACTGCAGTGTTCCTCACCTGGCTTAGTGTAAAACAAAGGATTGATTACTGTACTTCTGAATTTCCATCAGCCCTGTGTTCAGGTTCAGGTTCTCACAACCATTTTTCACAAGAGGCATTTTGAAACTGAACATACCTGAACATACTCAGTCATCAGCTGCTTCACTCTGTCTGCATTTCTTTCAAAAGGCACACTATACTCTGTGCTACACATTGGTATGCAGTATACAGTCATTTGACAATTGAGAGTAGCCTAATGTTTAGTGCATGCTGAAGACTTGCCGCTTCTCAGTACGGAAATTTCTGATGATTGAGGCCACAGTTGATCCTGAGTTGATTCTGAGGTTTGATTGAATCATTGTAGCTGCCTCAGTCATGGTCATGCCATGATTTACAACATGCTCTACAACTATTTCTCGGATTTCACTGGACACTATTTGCTGTTGCTGCCGCTGTCTGGTCCGTGGCCTTGTCCTCTACCACGTTCCCCCAACACCTCTCAAATGAGGCCCATGGCTGCCTCTCTGGTGAGGCCTAAGCCCTCCTCTATGACGAGGCCCACGACCACCTCTCAGAAGAGGTGCATGTCCCCTTCCATTCCTTTGACCACCACGTCTTCCTCCTCCCACTGCTTGACCTCTATTGTGACCTGGATGACTTGCCGGCTCCATGTTATCACTGTGTTGCTGGGGTGGATAGCACTCATTTCACTCGATACTCGTACCACAATGTGAAATCAATCATCAATAACCAGTTGGCAGTATTGGAAAAGCAATTACAAGGGCCTGCATACATACAGTAATGTCAAATCTGATGTGGAAGAACAATCATCTTCAACCAGGTTGGAGCGTTAGTTGCAATGCCTTTAATACACGCAGCGTGGAGAGGAACAGTGACTCAAGTAGATCCCAAAGTCGCTCTGCCTTCATTTTAACAGTCAGAGCTTTTATACACAAAAATCAAAGAGCTGGTTATAATCAGAAAGTCATTACTATGTTATCTTAAAAGTTAGCTAAGCAGAATTTATATCATTATAGGACAGAGTTCATAGATCAACACATGGATTAGGGAGCAGGCACTTCAATCATACTGTTTGACATTGTCTCCAAGATTCTCATCGTAAATAACAAACAGAAATCAAACTACCTTCTGGCCTGACCTTCTAGCTTGACCTTATCTTTCTTAAGTATACAAGAGAGAAAAATAGGTATTAGAGAAAGAATTTCTAACTTTCCTTCCACACTGAAAACATGGTGTGGAAAAGTGCTACATGATGATGAATGATGATGAAATATTACATCCATAGATAATGTAGTCCAACTGGTTCATGCTCCTCGTTTATTGATGTCAATGGATCTCATTATCCTGAAACTTTCATGATCGAAACATGGAATATTGTTTGTCAGTTTCCATAAAATTATGCATTAAGAGTAATGCATTGTGAATTGCATTTTGAAATGGTAATACTTTGATGTTAAGTTGTGTCATTTTAGTTCAATGAACAAATGATCTGAGGTTGATGTGTATTGTATCCAAGCAATTGTAAAAAAGTGTTAGAGTTTTGAAAAATGTGCATTTTGATCATCGGGTGTGAGTTTAGTGTCTAGAGTTTTGAAAAATGACATCAAGGTTCTGAAATGAGTGCCAAAGTGATTGTGAAAAAGTGTAATATCAGGGGACAGTGGCTATTAGTGATCTGGCCTTCCGTGGCCTCTGTATTAATGTAACAGGTCACATTGTATGTGTACACTGATACTTGATAGTATAATATAGTACAAGTAAAAAACATACATAGGTATCATAGAAGTATTTTGCAGAAATGATTATGGATAGTTATCAAAATGGAGAGGAAATGCTAAATCCAGTCTCCCCAGGCTGAGCTTCTATTGCTGCACCTGCTAAGTGGCTGCTGGCCCCACTATATGGATAGAGCCACACCAAGTACAAGAGTCTCCCCATTGCTATTTATATCTCCCTATCCAATCTTATATACGTGTCAGGGTGGGGTGCCTATTCCCCTGCATGCTTTGAAACCTATAGCACCTGGGACGCACACTTGGGATCCGGTTCCTCTGCCCCTCACATACACATGAGGAATCCTAGGTGCTCAATACGTCATACTGTCTCGTTCGTCTCATGTGTAAACTATGGACAAATACATGACTAAACGTGTTTAGTTGCTTTTCCCATAATGCTTTGCGCCACGATATGCAAATAAGGGGGACTATGATTGGCTCCCTGACATTACCCACACTGCGACTGATGCTACCCATTTCACTACCCAACAAAGACCCATAATATGCGTGTGTCTGTCTGTCTGTCTGTCTGTCTGTGTGTGAAAGTGTGTGTGTGTCTGTCTGTCTGTCTGTCATGTAACTTGCACATCTGTGAGGGCACCACTAATGCCGAAAGAGATGTACACATATTGTTTATTTTCCATATATATGTATGTATGTATGTATGCATGTCCAATTGCTTTGACAATACAAATGAATTGAATTGAGAGGGAGAGAGAGAGAGAGAGAGACAGACAGACAGACAGAGAGACACACATACACACACACACACACACACACAGAGAGCCAGCCAGCCAGCCAGCCAGCTCAGCGATGACATGACGAGCCTCTCTCAGCTTACTGCTATGACAGCACAGAGCACGTACATTCCGTTTAACAAATCGTTAAACAAAAAAGGTTATAAACACATTGACTACAATACCGGTTAGTAAGACGAAGGTGAGTCTCTCGTTAGTATTATTAGTCAGACATTAAATAACTACGCAGGTTAGTATTTATGTCGGGTAACTTCTCGTTATATATATATCAGTCTCATTTACGTTTAGGTGCCGAGAAAGATCCTATTTGTTACCACAATTTCCCTTAACTGATTATTATTCAATGATTAAGGATAGGCAGGGCCACCAATAATCTAATGTCTATTAACTTGTGTCAATTTCAGACTAAACAGTTAAACAGGAATGAGAAGATATTTCTCGGGGTTGACAGATTTTATTTCTAAAATTATCAACAAAACAGTTTAATGCAACACACATTTATATTTAAGAAAACTAAATGATATTACACATTCTAGAGTTATGAATCACAGATTAACATTTCTAATTGATTTCTCAAATGTCATGAATCACAAACTCCAAACTGTTAAACTTATGTGAACTTCGTCGCAGAGAGGCCTCTCTGGCTTCGGGCTCAGATAACAGCACTCGGCACGAGGTCTGTGTGGTTTGGAACAAAGGCAGTCTGGTTCGGCTTTGTCCAAGAACTTCCACTCAGTCGATGCACCTGGAAGTTGGGGTTTCGCGAATGTAGAGTCTTTTCCAAACAGATTTTTCACTGGTTTGAATGCTCCAAGGTTGTGCACAAAATCTTCTTTGTAAGCAGGGTTCCACCGTAGTTACTTGAAGACAAAGTCTTTGAGGAAAGCAGGGCCCTGTTTATTCCAAGGGTCAAGTTTCTTAAGACTCAAATAGCTATTTAAGTGACTGACACTTTCGTATTCAGTCGACTTAGTCAATTGTCCAGCTGTAAAACTCCACTGATCAGGTGGGTCTGTAAAGTTATTTATTTAATAAAGTCCTTTAAAAGAATTCTTCGTACGGCTCAATCTCCTTCTCCCAGTTTAACTCTTCTGTTGCCGGCAAAGACTTGGTTGGTTTCTGATTCCGGTTCTGGCAACAGAGCTACAGGTTGAGCTGTGGCAGCGAGTTTCTGGTTCAGGTGAGAGAAAGAGAGAGAGAAAGACTGTCCGCTGTTCCTTAAAGTCTGTCAGATCAGTAGGTGATTGGTCCCTGAGTTCTTGAGATTGGATTTCGGTTTCAGCCCCCAGTGTCCTATTGGAGGGGGGCTTGATTTATGACTGATGTCAATCCATGCCATCTTTTGGAAATGCCGGTTGGCCCGGGTTCGTAGCTCTATGTCGGGATTTCGGCTCTCGTCCACTTCAAAGAGTTTTTATCACCTACAGGCCCCTTTCTCCAGACATCTCATAGCAGAATTCCAAACTATTTGGCCTCTTCTCGGTGCCATCCTCCCCAAAACTGTCACTTTGATGCAAACCAGTTCCAAGCTGATGAGCTAAGGAAATCTGATAACTTTGGGGGGGGGAGAGGTCTTCTTTAGATCCGTGCTTCAGCTCAGAGCCCAAATGCTCTTATCCAAATACACCCAACATAACGCTACATATGTATGTATGTATGTATATATGTGTAGAAGGAAAATTAGAAATTATTTTCTTACACCTGTTTTTCTCTCTTGTATACTTAAGAAAGATACGGTCAAACTAGAAGGTCAGCCCAGAAGATAGTTTGATTTCTGTTTGTTATTTACGATGAGAACCTTGGAGACAATGTCAAACGTTATGACCTACGAGCCTGTTCCCTAAAACCATGTGTTGACCTATGAACTCTGTTCTATAATGATATATGTTCTGCTTAGTTAGCCTTTAAGATAACATAGTAATGACTTTCTAGCATGTATGGATGTATGTATGTATGTCCAATTGCTTTGACAATACAAATGAATTGAATTGAGAGGAAGAGAGAGAGAGAGAGAGAGAGAGAGAGAGAGACAGACAGACAGCCAGCCAGCTCAGCGATGACATCACGAGCCTCTCTCAGCTGACTGCTATGACATCACAGAGCACGTACATTCCGTTGCTTGCCGTCTGTCAACCACTCAGTCACTGCTAGCCAGACTGGCTGGCTGGCTGGATGGGGGGGCTGCTTGCTGCTGCTGCGTACCTTAGCAAGCTTATTTGCTTGACCGGCCTTCCTACTCCTCTGCCCACATGCCCACCTATGCCCGATCTGCTGTTCACCTGGATCACAGCTCCGCCCCAACAAGGCAGATCTTCCCAAAAATGGTACAAACTGATCCACGTTCCCCTCCACGGAAAGCTTTAGCCCAAAATAAGGGACACATTCTGTAACAACATAATGGATGCCCACCCAACCTGTGACAAAACTTAGAAAAAAGAAAAACGGTCAGTCCTCCTGGGGGAGGGACACACAGCCACCCTGGCTGCCCAATATGTCAGCGCCTACCACAGCCTGAGGGACACAGTGACACACGAGCACCGGCTGTAAATATAATGTAAATACTCATTTGTAATGCATGTCAATGTATTTCAAAAAAGGAATCTGGAAATAGTAAACCAATTTTCTTTATTTGTATGTATTTAAGATCACATTTTATTACATTTTCTTTTTCTGTACTTGATAACATCTTATTGTGATTCAAAATTCTATTATTTATTTTCCGTATGTATGTATGTATGTATGTATGTATGTATGTATGGAAGGAAAGTTAGAAATTCTTTTCTCACACCTGTTTTTCTCTCTTGTATACTTAAGAAAGATTAGGTCAAGCTAGAAGGTCAGGCCAGAAGGTAGTTTGAATTTTGTTTTTTTATTCACGATGAGAACCTTGGAGACAATGTCAAACGGTATGATGGCAGCATCACTTACAATTTTGACAGCCGGAAGTCCCGCCCTCCCTACGTACCATAGACCGGAAGGCCCACCTCACCTTCCGGTTACCCCCACCTTTGAACCGGAACTTCTCTCTCCTTCCCATCACCCCCAGGGTTACCCTTTTACCCTCCCTTGTCAGCCATCTTGGATGATATCGGCCATATTGGATGTCAGCCATTTGTAAGGTCATAGGTCATCTGGTAAGATGGGAGCCATTTTGTTACCATTTGTAAGGTCATAGGTCATTTGGTAAGATGGTAGCCATTTTGCTAGGGTGACATCCATCATGGTGAGGGTCCGAGTGTACCTCACCCTGCTTGTGTGGAGGTGTAATGTTTTATAGCATAAACTGTGTTTTTAAGGTTATATTGTCTTATGATACTGTTTTAGTAAATTAGAAAATACAAGTTTTAAATACACACATATATATTGGACTTGGTCATGATAGGGATGGTGTTTCCAAAAGAACTCTGGAGAACTTTTTGAACAGCTGTAAAAGCAGGTACACCAGGACGTGGATCTTTATACAGCATTCTCTTGAGCATGTTGGGGAGGGCATCCACTGTTTTCACAATATCCTCAACCAGCAATGTCACATTAGGATTACCAGTGTCATACAAATCACCAAACTTGTGAGCTATTAGAGTGAGGATGGCATCTTCAAGCAGAGATTCCTCAAACATACGTATACATAAACCCACGGCAGCAGGAGTTTTCTTTCTCTGGAAAAAATATATATAATGTCTTATTGCAAAACAAATTTGTAAAACATCTTATAAGGCTTGTTATTTATAACCTTCTCAATTAATTGTATCACTTACTCATCTACACTTTCCAACAAGTCACTTAACCATCTCGAAGGTAGAGTGCATGTTTCTAAGCTATGCAAAAGAGATTTCACTTCTTTCTCAGTCTGTCTGGTGATGCATAGCCCACATAGGGCACGTGCAACACATAACACAACATTTAGAAAGTGGGTGACACTTATTTTGTTACATATAAGAGCGACACTACTCCAGACACTCCCTTGCTCGTGATCTAAAGTTAGACAGAGATGCTGTGCTTGGCTGGGGTCACCTATCAGACAGGCCTCACACTTATCAACTAATTCACGGCCAATACAATGTTGTAACACTAGCGCAATAATGCCCTTTATGGTGTGTGTCATCACTAGTGTTACATGATCATCATAGTTTTTACAATTATATCTCGGAACTTCCCTGTCTGAATCAAAACTCTTGTGGGTTCTAGCAAGGCAAGAACAGAAGCATGCAATGTTCAATCTTGTTCGGGGTCTTAAAGAGTTGACAGAGGAATCCATATCACTGGTGTCTGGTACTCCACTATTCTAATGAAGAGAAAAGAAAATAACACTTAAAACTGTAATGTGTGTCGGTCAGTAAAGAAGTACACAACTATACACAGTTGTAGGACCTCTATATTTACCTCTCTTTCCATTGATGGTCCAACTCCATCATCAGTGTCTGAGGTTTTATCCTCCCTGCCATGTTCATGGTCCTTGTCATCATCTTCAGACTCATCACCAGTGTTGACACCTTCGTCTTCATCAGACATTGGGAGAGCATCCCTGGGGCTCGGAGGAGGAGCGCTGACACTATTCTTTTGATAAACATACAAAGAAGAAAACATGCATTTAAATTCACTTTGCATTGAAATTTATATATACACACATACGGCCTAACAGCATGTAAACACCGGCATACGTTTAAAATTAATAATAATATTCTAAACACGTTTTTAAAGTAAAATAAAGTGTTACCTCTTTTGGGTCCCTGTCTTCCGACCATCTTAATTTTGTGTTAGGTGCCCCCGCATCTTCATCAGCAGCGTGGTCGCTAGGGGGTGTCTTCTTAGCTGGTGTAGCCATAGTGCGCTATGGGGGTTTCCACCAGTTACCGCAGACCTGTTCTGTCCCGAACGGGTGACATGTTTTCTGTGTTTACCAGCATGCTCTTTATACTGTAAATGGTGGCCGGCGGCTCTACAGAGGAGGCGGGGTGTGGGTGGGGTTGGGGGCGTGTGTGGGGACACGTGGGTAAATGGGGGGCAGTGGCTCTACAGAGGAGGAGGAGTGTGGGCGGAGTTGGGTGCGTGTATGGGTGCCACGTGGGTACAGTCATTTGTACCCATTAGGCTCGTGTCCATAACAAATATGTGATAACAATTTATCTCTCCAAATGGTCACCTCACCCAGTGTGTACACGTTGTTTTGAACGTGAGACCATGACCATAGCACGCATAGATACAGATGTCTGTTGGAGATCAACTTTATCGGAGTGAAATAGACACCCCAACATACCGCCCCAACTGAATTCTGTAATAAGAACAACATTTTTGGCGGTTTCCTGGTATGTTATGTGGAATACAATTTTGTGTGATTCTTAGAAAAATTATGAAATACCATTTTGCCCCCCCATAAATAAGCCGCTCCAAGCAGTTAATTTTACACATCCAATATAATATATGAAGGGACACACTCTTCATAATGGCATCTGACTGGGGTCCATTTGATGAGGAAGAGCTAGTAAATGCGTTATCATGTATTGATGGTAAGAATGTTTTTTATAGTAATAGAGTTGGGTTTAAAAGTGTTAGTATATCATGCATAGTTCATGGTTTGTATAATTTAAGGTGAGAGAGAACCGAGATATTACAGCACAGAATAACAGAGCCGAGACTGTCGGGCCGAGCACCCCGCAGGGGACCACGGAGAGTGGAACTCGCAACCCCCAACGCCTACGTCCCGAACAGCGCCTTCCAAACCGCAGGAGACACGTGTTCTGAAGGTGGGCCAAAGCAATGTGTTTAATGGCCAGTTTTATTCAGATTTCATGGTATGCCATAGAACAAGTTGTTACATATTATAAATTAATTACATCTTCTAAAACATTATATTGTGTACATTTATGGGACCAATGTTTGTTTTTTGATTTGACAGTTGTTTAACCCACATAACTAAGCACTCCCCCACCCACCCCAAGTCACAGAGCAAACTTTGAATGGAGGTGTGTAACATTCACCGTTTTTACCAATGTTATTAATAATAATAATAATAATAATAATATTATATTTTGTATTTGTTCGAAATGTAGTGAAAAGTCACTGTATAAAGTGTAATTGACATGTTTGTTTTATTATAGCTAAAAATGCGGCACAGCCTGCATTGCCCTGCTTGAGAGGCTTGTCAAGTGGAAAACAGGTGAAGAGATCCGATCGTGCTGATAAAGGGAGGTCCGTTCTACAGCGGGGGAGACAGCCACCAGTCACACAAAGGGGAAACACAGCGCCCAGAAAAGCCCTGAGTAAGACAAACCGGGTGGCACACGACACCACCGATGTGGGGGTGCAATGTGTGAAAGTGAACCGACCGAGCTCCGCTACTGTAAAAAGAGGTAAACGGGGTAAAAGCACGGTTAAAGCCACCACTAGTGGGGATACTGAGATGAAATGTGATCAATCACCCTGTGTTGACATACAGACCCCTGGTGATTGTAGGGCCCTGGTGTTTAGCAAGATATGCAGTCAGCTTGTGGAGGCGTTAAACACCGCTCAGTCCATAATACATGTTTTGACAAATTTGTTAAAACAAATAGGGAATTGACCCGTTTCTGATGAGAGTTTGATGAATCTGTAATTCACACTGTGAATCAATCAGTCTCTGCAAGATCGAGAAGGGTTGTTACAAAAAACAACCAATTCTGAAAACAACAATTGACAAACAATGAAAAAGGAGAAGCACAAAATCTGTCAGTCTGCTTGTGTAATTAGGGGGGTAATGCGAAATAAAATTAATGCTGCGAAAAGAATGCTGCGTAGGCTTAAATTTAGAACAACTGTGTCACAATTAGCACGGTCACAGACACTGTTGCACACTCTCCAGACGGGAGGCCATCCGGTAAACTTGGAAATTCAGGAATATATAGATCAGGATGTATCTAAGGAACTAGCATCGGTAGCTAATAACAATGATAATCAGATCGGGGGTGGTGATGCTGCAATGTTAGAGATGAATAATGAAAATGATGAACAAATGGCTGAGGGTGGCGTTGGCGGGGACCCTCCTCGGGGGTTTTTGGAGATTATTCGTCGCTATGACCGAGAAATTAATAGGTTTCGGGGTATGGAGTTTTATGAAGAATTCAGGTTTGTGAACCTGGATCTGGTACAATCTTATATGAATGCTGTCCGTATTGTGCATGGAGCTGTGCAAGGATTGCTAAATGAAATATCACACAATGTGGGTCCTAATGATTTTGTACAGCTGAGACCGAGCTCGGGGTCATTAAATAATCCTTTCTAATCGAGGAGGCGAAATGTGGGGGAGCTGGACGCTGCAGATTTCTTAGAGAGCATAGCTAATTTACTACAAAGTCACAACAAAATTCTATCACATTTGAGTTTGCGAATAACGGTCACTGTGATTAGAAATATGCAAGGTGGTGGTGGTGCGCGGAGGCGCTTAAAAGGTATTTTATTTAGTAAAATAATAGACATAAACCAAGGTAACAATTTATGTTTTGCTGCCAGTGTGTACCGCCTGTGGAAGGGTAAAGAATGCACAGATTCCGAAATGTTAGATGGTGCCAAACGAATGCATAGCCAGCTAGGGTTTTCAATTCAGAAAAAAAAAATGTTTTTCAGATATTCAGGCATTTGAAAGACTATTGGGGGTCATTATCAAAGTATTGTACCATGAAAACGGATGGGAATATTTTACTACGGGGCCTACACCTATAAATTCTAAGTATCCGTTGCTCTTATCCTGTATCAAGTGTTGCTCATTGCTTCGCTGTCCTCGTCCTGTACCCTCAGTGTTTTCAGAGCCCGTTCTTGATCTTGTAGAAATATATTGCAGAAGAGCAGAACTACAATCACACTTTTTCAATGCTATTGCTTTTTTCTACCTCCCTGGTGAGGTACCAATGCGGGAAGTTTGAGAGAGTATTTCTAAAATGTGTATGATCCAATACACACAGTTATTTAAAAAGCTGACGTCTTGTACATGCTCACCAGAACCAAGCCTAATTAAATAACACATTTAATATAAAATAAGTACATGTGCAGTAGCCACTTGGACAATTACAGATCCCCAGGTCAAAACACAACAGAAAGACATGGAAGATCGTATTTTCAAATCACACCTGTGGCCCCCCTAACTGAAATTTGGTATTAGTGGGTCAAAGGATTTATTTAGTTCAAGTCATAATAAGATTATATTTTGAAAGGAAACACTACAGGATGTAATATTTAAAATGACTGTGAGTACCTTTCATTAACATTGTTTTAAAGGCTGGGACCAATATGGTGGAATATCTCCAACACACGGACATTGAGAGACTCGACCCCTTTGTGCTGCTGCTCAGAGACCAACTCTCAGTTGTCTCTGAGTAGGCTATGGATCAACTTCCTTTCCTAATATGAAGGAGACAATGGATACAAAACCTATAGGCAACTATGAAAAACAGGTGATTATTGTTATTCTTCTCATTATAAACTACTTAATACATCTCTCGCATAAAGTACAACAGGATAGTGGTGATGTCATTCAGGATTGGATTGCCATTGGTCAAAAGCCCTCTGAGAGAAATTGTGTGGCGACACTCCACACTCTTAGAAGATATTGTTCTGCACAGAACCATAAAGGGTTCCTCGAGTAATCGCTCTGGTGGATCCCTTTATGGTTCTATGTAGAACCCCTTCAAAGGGGTTACATGAAGAACCCCCAAACATAGCGTTCTATACAGAACCATTCGTTTTAAAATGTTATATATAGAACCCATTCAAAAGGGGGACACGTGCTATACCTGAATTTGTTTTCCAAATACAATCTTTAAAAAATGTATGAGTTCATATATACAAACACACATACACAACGTAGAAATCGCACTACTAGTGAAGTAACTTCATTTACATTATATGCCACAACTCCTCAATTTGGAACGCAAAAACAAGACATCTGATGTAAAAGTGTAAACTAATTACGAACAGCACTTTTGATTTTTATCTTCAATTCAGGGGCTACTTATTCGAACAGTAAACTGTATTCTCTCTTCAGAGTGACTGGAATGTTTTTGCCTACATTCAACTTAAATATGAAAGTTTCCAAAAACGGCATAGTTTTCTTTAAGGCTATTCAATGCCAAACACAAAATTCTCTCTGCTTTCAGTGCTTGTCCTTCAGCACAATTACACAGGTTCATGATGTTCTCATTTCAATACATTGTTTTCTTATTTAAACTATTTGACTTTGAGCTTACATTGAGAATAAAATCACGTTTGCAAGTAAAACCTGGCCAAGAAAGGAAGCAGCACTACAATAAAACAATACACAGAATACAAAGCAGTTCCTTCAAAAGTGAAAGTGATAAAGAGTGATGTCTGTCAGTAAATTACGTTGAGATCTATTGCATAATCTACAACACCTTATACATCAAACCCAATTTACTAATATTATTGTTATGCATTAATTTGTTACATCTGCCTTTGTTGGTTAGGATAACAGTACAGGATCATCAATATGTACTGAAACGAAACCTGTCCTAGTAAGGTCGTGTCCTAACTGGATTTGACAGAGGAGCGTGTAGCTGCCACCACCTTTGGTTTACCGGACGGTCCGGTCGAATAACCCTGGAAGCTAAAATTAGTGATGTTAAAGGGAGAGTGAAAAGCCAAGAGGAAGTATATAACCAAGTCTTTTTAATAACCAATTTAATACGCTGGGTACACAATGTGCAATTTAGGCAAATAGAATAACAATCACAGTATCACTAAACAATCCATAAAAAGTAAATATCCATTAAACAGTTAAGTTAATTTCTCCCTCAAATACATACGACCAATTATTATAATAAAACCGCAATTGACCTTCATTAAAGAAATACTAAAATAAACCATACAATAAACACCAATGTAAGTGAAAAGAAACCACAATATAAACATCAGATAAACCATACAATAAACACACCAATATAAGTTACCACAATTACAACAGCAATTTCAACTATAAAAGCACACAATACAAACTCTTCAATGTAAAGCCAAAATTCACAACAAGCCAAAAAAATAAAAAAAACGGGTTAATTGCTGTTTTAGATCAATTGATTGGAATATAGCTAATAGGATCAGCACAATCCAATCAATCAATCACTCACTTGGCCCTGTTACACAGACTGATTAATAGCAGTATGTTTAAGTCTAACCATAAATTCATAAATTAAAGCAAAGACATTGTTACTATTGGCAAGGACTTGTATAAAACCAAGTTTAAACAATGAAAACATGTAATCAAATACACATAATCCCACAAACAAACACATATAGATTTAAAATAGAGTCAGAGAGCTCCCGTCAACTGAACAGCTCCCCAGTGGCTCCAGAGGTTCAGCTCCAGGCTGGATCTAAACATTTAACTGTATATAGAGTGCATATAGAGTGCATAAGGCATCACAAATTATAAATAAATTATATATTCTATTATGAGAATAATGTTAAAGTAATACACAATATACACTAAATAATAAAAATAAAGTAATAATAAAGTAAATAAATAGTAATGGTGTCGTCTAAGACCCAGAAGGACAAGGATTTGTTTGTTAAAAATCATATTATGGACAAATTCTATAAAGTCAAATTAAAGGGAAATGAAAGGCTGACATCCACAGGAGCAGCACTCTGGTGCAGCCCTGACAGCCTGATGTAAAATCCAGGCAGGAGAATGTAAACAGAATAGTGATATATTATAGTCTTATTTTCAGAAAATGTTTGGGGCCAGCATAAAATACCTGAAATAAATTAGACCTTGGATTTAAGATGAGTGAAGTAGTCAAAGGGTACGAATTTGAAGGATACTATAGAAATATAAAATGACAAGCATTGAAGAAGTGAGCTAAATTAACATTGAACCATTTAAAGGAGAAAATAAAAATAAAATACTATTTTACAACCCAGAAATACAAAATAAAATGTTGAAAATTGAATTTGAGCTAATTTCTGAAATGGGAATCTGAGGAAACAGTAAAATATGGTGAAGATATGAATACATAGATGTAGAACCGTCTCGGAAATCAGTGGAGAAATCGTGGAGATAAAGCAAATAGAACTTTAATCAAGCCGCTCGGAAGCCCCACGTCAGGAATAATTCCTTCAGTGAGAACTTAATGTTTACCAACATGAGTGCAGCTTTATAGGAAAATGACGTAACATCTTATGGCCGTTCATCCAATCAGAAGATACAGGTCCGGGTCCGTTTTATGATCTGTCCTCCCGTGAAGAGGTGATGGATCCAAAGCAGATGTCCGTCTTTGATGTGCACTAGGAAGATGCGATCCCACGGTCGTCATTTACCTAGTGTCAATCGCTCGTTAACAGAAACAATTCCTGCCTATCTGGAGAAACGATTAAGTCATAAACAAATTCTCAGCAGACATCTGTAGGCTATTTCGGCACTGGGTGATCTTTCATTTCTGACAGGAGTTTCTAACAAATCAACCTTGTTGACCCTTTACTTGTGCTGCTAAATCTAATCTGCTCAGTCTGTATACAAACTACTTCTAATGCTAGTATTAATATAAAACATTATATAATTATCACAAAACACTTTCTTCAACTTCCTATACAGAGTCTTCAATAGATAACCAGATACTCCAGGAAATTAAAGGGTCGTTTGGTAGCTGTGAGTTCCACAATGAAGAGTTTTTGAAATTCCCAGATATAAGATCCCTAAATACAATGTGTAGGTAAGAAATTAACTATTGATCAGTTCAACCTAGTTTCGGGAACAGTTCTTCTGAACATGTACCGGTGTAGATTGGACTTCAATAGGAGGAAGTTGACACAATAAGGACATATGAGCCGCGCAGGTGGACAGTCTTAGTGCCCACGCAAACTCTTCATTGGGGAAATCATTGACTGGACACATTTTTTGAAACTTTGTTTTCCTGAGGTACCTGGGAATCATTATTGAAATCAATTAAAAGGCTTATTTTCTAAAAGATATTTTGTTAAGTAAATATTTTAGTTAAAATAATGGAGTGAAATGTGTGTATAAATAGTAATAATACATGTCAATAAATATAACTTGAATTTTCTTGTAAGAAATTAGGAAAAGGAGAAAGAACAGCTTTTAGGATACAGAGCAATTTAGTGGGTCTGAGCGATGTTGAGGAAGGTTTGAGGAAGTTGACGAGGGGTTTAAGAGTTGATGAGGCTTGGGAAGCTGGAAAAAGGGAGTTTGATATGTGTGAAAGACATGTGCTGCCACTTTCAGCATGAGAGTTGTGAAGGTGGTTGAATGGAATATGAGGGAAAATAAGGAAGTTACTGAAGGTATAACTTAATGTAAAATAAATAAATCATTGAATGAGATATAGTTTAAAGTCTAAAGTCATGATATTGTATGGAAATAGTCCTTTCACTAACAGAAATACCCTATCAATTAGGAAGGGATTCACCCCCCAGGAAGGAGGGGGGGGTCAGTGAAAGTGTCTGTGAGCTCAGCTGGGAAATTGAGAATAGTTACATTACTAATGCTAATAATATTGATGTTGATAGTCTTTGGCAAGATGGGCAAGATGGGCACTGCCTGTGGTATCTGTTCCAACAGAGCTCTCGATTGCTTAATTGAACCTTAATCAGAGCATTTTCATTATTTTTAACTGTAGAGGGTTTAAGTTAAGCATAGAATTGTATGAATAACATATTAAAGAACCAACTATTTTTTACACAATTTGAAAAGTACAATCTAAGCCGGTTGTTCATTCAATGGAGTCATTGAGTGTCCGGTTGAACAGAAAGCAGCAGGTCGGGGCCTAACCGATGAGCCGCTGCCCTCTGCTCAAACCTGCAGCTCGCCAGGCAGGCGAGTAGATCCAACACAATTCATATTAAAGATGCGACTCGGGTCCGAGACCGGCAGCAGCCAATGAGAGTCGAGCACATCCACGAAAACAAGTTACATTATTTTGAGTTTTTGATTTTGACTTTCATAAGTATTGATTCAAATACCTCAAATAACAATAGTTGTTTTGGGGCATCATGATGCAAAAGACCTAAATTCCGTGAAATCCTGCCTGTCGTTAAATGTGAGCAGCCCACCATTTTAAATATCGTCTGGGATTTAAAGAATCGCGTTAGCGTGGGTCTAGCTTTAATTTCAACACTTGTCAAGACACTTTTGGACTTTTGCACTTTTTTTACACAACATGAAATGAAAGCTTTTACTTTGCAGAACAATCTGAAGCAGAGTGACCATGATTTCACTTTGCTGTAAAATCATGGTTGCTCTGCGTCAGATTGTTGTGCAGAGTAAAAGTGTGGAAGTGGAAACAGTGTAGCTCATTGCCAGAGCCAGGGATCGGACCTGGGGCTTCATACCTTCAGTCTGACGCGCTCCCGACTGAGCTACTCGGGCAACTCCGGAAAGACCCGGAAGAGCGCTATTAACTGTGCGCTGTTTCTGCTGTCACTCATCTCCTGCAACAGGCCCGTAGCCAGCCTAGTGGAAGGGGGGTTCTTTTTTTCAAAAAGTGGACCTTTTTGCAGTTTTTCCCCTCATTTTGTATTCAATTATGAGGTTTAAATACTTCATTTTGGTTACTTTTTATGCACTAATTTGTGCTGGATTAGCTTGTCTGCTGCTATCTTAACGAGGACGCTTTTTGATGCACCGAAAATATTTACTACAATGTTGTCAAATTGCTTACCAAGATCATGTACCACCTTTTTCAGTCCAAACACACGCATGCACGCACGCAGACACACAGACACATGCGCACACACACACACACACGTGAATGGAGCGCCGACACATCACACATATTCAGGGTAAAAATCTTCTGAATCGGTCACTGTAGCTAGCTAGTCCCACTGGATGGATAATGGTCAGAATTTACTGTGTTCTTCCTTGACCCATGCTACACCCCTCCACTGAGTTTCGTGAAAATCGGTCTTGTAGTTTTTGTGTAATCTGACAGACACAGACACACACGAGTAAAAACATTAGCTACCTTCTGCGTGGAGTTGACGACTGTTTGCTAGCACGTAGTTAGCGTTATCTATCTCAACTGTTAGATTAGGTAGTAAATATAACAACCTTACCCTGTTTGGCAGTGTTTTTGAACATATGTTCAATATTCTGCGACAATGACGCTGCTGCCTGCTTTCTCTCCCGTCTCTCCTGCTCTTTTCACCCCATACTCACTATCCAGCTTGATGTCGTTTGCATAACGTCAGTTGCTGCGCACAGGGCCAATTTGGTGCCCTAGGCAAGATTTTAAGTGGTGCCCCCTGCATCGCAGGGTCATTGTGTTCATACACTCACAGACTGCATAGCTTTATGTCTTTGAGATCTTCTTTATTTTAGAAACAAAACCCCCACACAAACAGTATAAAAACAGTATTAAAGAAACAAGTGACATAAAATGAATTATAAATACAGTATTAAAAAAGTATTGCACGAAAAAACGATATTACAGACACCTTAGTGCAATATGCATAATGTAGCAATGTTCTACAGCAGGGGTAGTCAATTATGTTGTGTCAGGGTCCACATTTCTTGGTCAAGGTATAGTCAAGGTCCAGACATGGACTAAATCTGTGAATTAGTCACTTACCCCGTTGCTTATATTTAGTACATTCATTTCACAAAGTACAAAAATCAACTGGTTAAATAAATGTATATATTTGTATTAAAACGGTTTCAGACCACTTACATTTTAATTTGTTAAAGATTATTGTAGTCATATAGATAAACATAATAGAAACTTTCAAGCATTTTGTGTCTTATTAGATTCAAGTCTGTACCATTTCCCTTTGTCCCACTGTGCACTGCACAAAATTAGTGTTGAAAAATGAGGGCGAAGACGATTGAGTAATTCAGGGTGCGGGTTCTGGGGAAGATGTTAACAACTGGAGACAAGTCAAAAAACAGCTCAAAATCTCCATGAAATCAGGCAGATTTGGACTCAAACATATCTTTGCTTCACAACCACACATCAGCAGCGGAAAATCCCATATCAAGCAACATTATATATGCAAACTGGACGCGGTGCCGGTGGGTGTGATGGAAACGTGTCGCTGCTGAAACGCGTCTGCACTGAAATCCGCTGCGTCCGCCGCTGCCGGACGAGTTTCTAGGTGAACACAAGCTATGGCACCGTGACCCCCGGTCGTGTGCGCACTTTTATATTTTAGAGGCGAGGTTGACAATGTCCAATTTTAGCTGCTTATGTATAGAAATCAGCAAAACCCAATAGCTGTGTTTGTGTTGTTTTTGACAGTACAAAGTGCCGCTGTTGCCCAGTGCAACTCACTGACTGACTCCCTAACAGCAGCTCTATACAGGACATCCCATATTAACACTCACATCCTATTGGCTAATAACCAGGAATTGCTGTGACTTGGTTCCACACAATAACAAGCACTGAGTGCAACAAACCTCCGTACAAATGTTCACTCTTTCGGGCGCCCCTAGCATTTGCCTATTCCGATAGGGCCGGCCTTGGCTTCGCATGTAATACTCCTGTAAAGGATCATTTTAATGAAGACAAAAAAACGGACTTTGGCTACAGGCATGTGCAATGCCGTGTTTATGTGAGAGCTGTGACGCGCTGTAGCAGCAACTACATGTTTTCTACATCTCATCTCTAATGTGAGACAATAAATACATGCATGTGCAAATAGTGCTACATGTTCAATGAATCGCCAACATTGGAATCGGCAGGGACATGTATCTATGTATTTAATATTGGTTTAGTTATTTATTCCTGTAGTGTAAAATAAAAACCGCAAGAGTAGAAAAAGCATTTTTGCACGACCACGGTGTATTTCTGCGCTCGATCATTGTAGCAGTGAATGACGTCATACAAGCCCGCTGTGTCAATCACAGCCAGTGGGCGGTGTCCAGTGCGCTTATTGGCCGACATTATACTTCAGCGTTTAGTGTCACCGTCTCACAAACACTGAAACCCCAGAGGAGATGAGATGTAGTAAACATGTAGTTGCTGCTACAGCGCGTCACAGCTCTCACATAAACACGGCATTGCAGGAGATGAGTGACGGCAGAAACAGCGCACAGTTAATAGCACCCTTCCGCGCCGATGCTCCGTTGCCGGAGTAGCTCAGCTGGAGAGCAGCAGGGTGACGATCCGGAGGATCCGGGTTCGAGGTCTGGCCCGGCAATGTGTGACTTGACATCCAGCCAATGTTTTTTTATTTGCAGGACGATGTCAAGCAGCGACCATGATTGCACTGCGCTGTATAAGTCATGCTCGCACTGTCCCGGGCCTTTGCTTTTGTATGCAGGATAATCCATGCCAGAATTAAAAATGAATACACAGAGAAAATCATCAATGAATCAATACATGTTGAAATAAATAAATGAATACATCAATAAATAAATAGACATTTAGACAATAGACATAGGTCAATATGCAGCGGCTCGTTTGGAAAACCGAGCTCAACATCCTTCCCCAACAAATAGGCCACGACTTGCCGCAGCCCTGTAGACGGGGCGTCCATTTTCCACATGAATTTACTAGCTAAGAGTTGTATTGTTGTGCAGAAGCTATTTTTGACTTTGTTCTGAATCGCACTGTCTGTTACACGTGGCTCGAAGCCCAATGTTTGCGCTACAATGTTAACGTTCATATTTCACACTTTCTATGTTTGTCTTTTTTTTAGCCCAAGTGTCCAGGCTTTTCGCGCATGTAGACGATGTGCAAAAAGAAGCGCACTTTCCCGCTCCAGCGCCGCGCTGTTATGTCATGCTGTAAATATAGTAGTACTGTGATGAGCCAGTCGGCTCTGTCACTGATTGAATTGGCTCTTATTAACCCTAATTGGACTGAGCATTGCGACCAATCACGGGATGTCATACCGGGAGCAGATGGGGATATAAGCAGTGCTCAGAAGACACAAGAGAGACTCTTTCTACGGCTAGCATTGCTTGTGTTGGTTTGTGTGCAGATAATAGGGGGCTGCTTGTTTTTACATGTGCAGTGTGCAGTGTGCAGTGTGCAGTGTGCAGTGTGCAGTGTGCAGTGTGCAGTGTGCAGTGTGCAGTGTGCAGTGTGCAGTGTGCGCCAAATGCTGGGGAGGTGTTCAGTTGACGGGAGCTCTCTGACTCTATTTTAAATCTATATGTGTTTGTTTGTGGGATTATGTGTATTTGATTACATGTTTTCATTGGGCAAGGACTTGTATAAAACCAAGTTTAAACATAGTAACAGTTTCTTTGCTCTAATTTATGAATTTATGGTTAGACTTAAACATACTGCTATTAATCAGTCTGTGTAACGGGGCCAAGTGAGTGATTGATTGATTGGATTTTGCTGATCCTATTAGCTATATTCCAATCAATTGATCTAAAACAACAATTAACCCGTTTTTTGTTTTTTTTTGGCTTTACATTGAAGAGTTTGTATTTTGCTTTTATAGTTGAAATTGCTGTTGTAATTGTGGTAACTTATATTGGTGTGTTTATTGTATGGTTTATCTGATGTTTATATTGTGGTTTCTTTTCACTTACATTGGTGTTTATTGTATGGTTTATTTTAGTATTTCTTTAATGAAGGTCAATTGCGGTTTTATTATATTAATTGGTCGTATGTATTTGAGGGAGAAATTAACTTAACTGTTTAATGGATATTGACTTTTTATGGATTGTTTAGTGATACTGTGATTGTTATTCTATTTGCCTAAATTGCACATTGTGTACCCAGCGTATTAAATTGGTTATTAAAAAGACTTGGTTATATACTTCCTCTTGGCTTTTCACTCTCCCTTTAACATCACTAATTTTAGCTTCCAGGGTTATTCGACCAGACCGTCCGGTAAACCAAAGGTGGTGGCAGCTACACGCTCCTCTGTCAAATCCAGTTAGGACACGACCTTACTAGGACAGGTTTCGTTTCAGTACATTTTGATGATCCTGTACTGTTATCCTTACCAGCAAAGGCAGATGTGACAAATGAATGCATAACAATAATATTAGTAAATTGGGTTTGATGTATAAGGTGTTGTAGATTATGCAATAGAGGGCGGTGACGTGCACTAGGAGACTATACTATTTTGTGCATATGGCTCTCCTAATATTTTCGGTCAGCTTATTACCCAAAATATCAAATACTCTTCAGGATTGCATTCCACAAATAAAGCCAATCCATTTTTAGTGTTTCTCTGAACACATCCAAGCTTACCTAGACGCTACATATTCTTTTCAATTACCCGTAATTCTGATCTGTATTTTGGCTTGTTAATATAAGATATTGAAGTTGGACTCCTAATTCAAAATAACCAATATGTATCTCAACGTAATTTACTGACAGACATCACTCTTTATCACTTTCACTTTTGAAGGAACTGCTTTGTATTCTGTGTATTGTTTTATTGTAGTGCTGCTTCCTTTCTTGGCCAGGTTTTACTTGCAAACGTGATTTTATTCTCAATGTAAGCTCAAAGTCAAATAGTTTAAATAAGAAAACAATGTATTGAAATGAGAACATCATGAACCTGTGTAATTGTGCTGAAGGACAAGCACTGAAAGCAGAGAGAATTTTGTGTTTGGCATTGAATAGCCTTAAAGAAAACTATGCCGTTTTTGGAAACTTTCATATTTAAGTTGAATGTAGGCAAAAACATTCCAGTCACTCTGAAGAGAGAATACAGTTTACTGTGCGAATAAGTAGCCCCTGAATTGAAGATAAAAATCAAAAGTGCTGTTCGTAATTAGTTTACACTTTTACATCAGATGTCTTGTTTTTGCGTTCCAAATTGAGGAGTTGTGGCATATAATGTAAATGAAGTTACTTCACTAGTAGTGCGATTTCTACGTTGTGTATGTGTGTTTGTATATATGAACTCATACATTTTTTAAAGATTGTATTTGGAAAACAAATTCAGGTATAGCACGTGTCCCCCTTTTGAATGGGTTCTATATATAACATTTTAAAATGAATGGTTCTGTGTAGAACGCTATGTTTGGGGGTTCTTCATGTAACCCCTTTGAAGGGGTTCTACATAGAACCATAAAGGGATCCACCAGAGCGATTACTCGAGGAACCCTTTATGGTTCTGTGCAGAACAATTTCTTCTAAGAGTGTGGAGTGTCGCCACACAATTTCTCTCAGAGGGCTTTTGACCAATGGCAATCCAATCCTGAATGACGTCACCACTATCCTGTTGTACTTTATGGGAGAGATGTATTAAGTAGTTTATAATGAGAAGAATAACAATAATCACCTGTTTTTCATAGGTTTTGTATCCATGGTCTCCTTCATATTAGGAAAGGAAGTTGATCCATAGCCTACTCAGAGACAACTGAGAGTTGGTCTCTGAGCAGCAGCACAAAGGGGTCGAGTCTCTCAATGTCCGTGTGTTGGAGATATTCCACCATATTGGTCCCAGCCTTTAAAACAATGTTAAAGAAGATGTTAAAGATCTTGTAGAAATATATTGCAGAAGAGCAGAACTACAATCACACTTTTTCAATGCTATTGCTGTTTTCTACCTCCCTGGTGAGGTACCAATGCGGGAAGTTTGAGAGAGTATTTCTAAAATGTGTATAATCCAATACACACAGTTATTTAAAAAGCTGACGTCTTGTACATGCTCACCAGAACCAAGCCTAATTAAACATTTAATATTAAATAAGTACATGTGCAGTAGCCACTTGGACAATTACAGATCCCCAGGTCAAAACACAACAGAAAGACATGGAAGATCGTATTTTCAAATCACACCTGTGGCCCCCCTAACTGTAATTTGGTATTAGTGGGTCAAAGGATTTATTTGGTTCAAGTGATAATAAGATCATATTTTGAAATGAAACACTACAGGATGTCATATTTAAAATGACTGTGAGTACCTTTCTTTAGTGACGGTTCTGAGGGGGGCAGGGATTAGTTGAGTGTGCTAATTGGAGCTGTGAAGTGTGCAGAGAAAATACAAATGTTTTCTTTTAATATGAAAACAAAGAACTTTTTTTTAACACCGACCTGGGATTGTGTTTCTTTCCAAGTTTCCTTATTGTTTCTGAGAAGAGACTGTTCACTTGCAAAGTGAACTGGACCCGTGTGACTCGCAGGTAAGGAGAGCCCGTGTTGAACTAAGATGGCTACAGTGAGTTTTCCTGGACAAAGCTCGGGCAAAGGATAGCGCAGAGTGCACCTGCACCTGAGATTGTGTTGAGAAGCTTTGTGATAAGAGCAGGTAAAGAGGGAAAAGAAACACAAGTCAGCAGCAATAGTATTATCTTTCTTTGAAGCACACATTTTGTTTTAACTGAAACGGGACTACAACTTTTGAAAGGGAAATAGTTGCTAGTGCACTGTATTTGTATTGAGTTTATTAGAAGAAAAAAAGCTTATATTTTGGACAGAACGAACTCGTTTGGCATGCAACTAGCAGCAAACGATGAGAAGCAAACAAAACAGCAAGTTAGCAAGTTACAGGCTGTCCTAGGTCCGGGGGTGCTTATGGTTGTTTATGGGTTCCCTTACCTTAGCCAGTGTCATGTACGGGTGTCCGTACCTTACTAGAGTGTTTGTTTTTATTATAATATATATATATAATATATAATAATGTAATATTTCAGATAAATCGTCACAATGAGTGACACCAGCATTATTGGTTTTTTGAGAAATAAAAAAACAGAATGTAGAGAAGAAAATGTTGGAAGGAAGTTGGGAGAAAGACTGGTCTTCGAAGGAGCACCGGGACTGGTGGAAGCAACAACAACCAGATAAGACAGAGAAAGGAATTGTGATATTGTGTCAGGTTGGTGAGAATCAAGAAAAGAAAATAACAGAAATGGAAGATCATCATAAACAGTAATGTGAATTGAGAGCAGAAGTTGTGAAAAATACGATAGAATTAATAGAACTACAAGGCAAATTAGAAGGGCAAGAAAAGTGGTCAGAAAAGGTGAAGGTGTAGGTGCGCGATGTGCTGCCGTGTTAGGAGCGCGTCGCGACACAGATCACTCCGAGGACGACAGGCCCGATTGGGATGATTTAGATCGCAAAGCATGGGAATATGAAAAAGGAGGTTTTGCTAGCGCTCCTCCCCCATATAATCCGGAATATAAATCAATCACTGATTTTGGTTATAATAATACATTGTATCCAGATCTGACCGCTCTGAAAACGGTCCCAGCTGCACCCATGCAAGTCAAAACTAGACAGAGTAAAGAGGAAGGTCAATCAATAGTCTATACGACTAAAACCCATGTCCCCTTCTCCCCAGGAGAAAAAGAAATGATATGGGCGTCCCTCCCAAAATTAAAACCAAACCAGGGTAACACAACTTTTTGGGATATTCTAGATGAAAAGATGGTTATTCACCTCCTTCACCCGCACGATGTACACATCATCGTGAAGGCTAAATGTCCGCCCAACATTTGGATACAGTTACTACGAGAATATCAGACCGGGGAGTGGGCTAATGTAGCCTCTACAGATGAGGAGGAAATAACAGAACTTTTTCACAATGGATCAAGAAAACTGAGATAGTGAAATAATGAAATAATCGAGTGGGATTATTTGACATTTTATTCTAAATAATCATAAGCTTAAATAATAAGTTATAAGGGCTGTTTGAGACACTGCAGGGTCAATAAAACATGCCACAGATCGGATATCTGAATTATCTTTAGATATCAATGTGTATGTGCTTTGTGTGTTTATGTATATGTATAGTTTGAAGGTGATATAAGGTAAATGTCTATGTTTTGGCAATCATTTTAGAATTATATTTAAAAATGTAACAACAGATTTATCATATTCATGAGGATCTTTGGCTCTATACAGAGTGCCTCAAGCATCAGAAATCAGAAAGAAAGACTATTATAAGAAAAGTAATCCAAAATATACATTGAATAAACAGATGGATAATAATAGTAATACATAAATAGTCATGGTGTCTCCACAAGAAGAACCAGAATTTGTTTGTTAAACATCATGTTATGGACAAGCTCTGTCAAAAGTCAAATTCAAGGAAACGAAAGGCTAGAAGAGAGCCTGGTGCAGCCCTGACAGCCTGTGAAAGCAGGAGAATGTAAACAGTCTGGTGACATGTTACAGTCTTTCAGAAAATGTTTGGTTATTGGTGCCTAGCATATAATACCTGAAATGAAAGTCAAAGTAGACCATGGTTTTAAGATGAGTGATGTAGGAAAAGGGTAAGATACCGCAGAAGTATAAGATTACAACTATAGAATAAGTAAGCTCAAGTAATATAAAATGCTTTACAGGAGAAAAGTAAGAATGGAAAGGAAGAGTAAAAGAGAAGGTGTCCTAGGATTATGGGAATCATTATTGAGATCAATGGCCTATTGGCTAATATTTTGTTAGGTACATATATGACTTCAATAAACGAATAATGGAGTGACATCTGTATAAATATAAATAAAACATATTGATAAAAAAACCTGAATACATTTCTTGTAAGAAATTAAGAATAGGAGAAAGAATAGCTGTTAGAATGCAGAGCAATGTTGACCAAAGTTGAAGAGGGTTTGAGTAAGTTGACGAGGGTCTGAGTAAGTTGATAAGGCTTGGGAAGCAGGAAAAGGCGAGTTTGATGTGTGTGAGACAAATGTGCTGCCACTTTTAGCACAGAGAGCTTCTGATGGTGATTGAATGAAACGTGGGAAAATACGGACGTTACTGAAGATATAACTTGATGTAGAATAAATGAATAAATAATTGAATGAGATATGAGTTAGTTTAAAGTCTAATGTCATGAAACTTTGACTGTATGGAAATAGTTCTTTCACAAACAGTAATACCCTATCAATTAGGAAGGAAGTCCATAAATAAACCAGTGTAAGGGATTGAGATTAGGGAACTGCCTTATGAGTAAATGCAAGTGTTCTACTACAAACGGTGCAACAGTGTCTATAAACTAATGTCCTGGGATATAAGGAATGGTTACATTACTAGACGCAACACCACTTTTGCAACAGGGCCTAACCATCCTCACTGCTCCCTGGACAAGTCGGTGGCTCCCCCTGTCCAGTCCACGGTCCCTGTCACCCCCTGTGTCTGGACCGGACGGACCCCCACTTCTACCATGTCTGGATATCGGAACTGGAATGTCGCCTCATCCTCAGTGATAATGTCCTGCTGGTCTATACGGGAGAGTCTAGCCAGTGGGCAGCGCTGGGGCACATCTACAGGGTAGGGGAAAAGATTTAACACTGGCAACGGGACCCTACCCTGGCATACCCACGTGATGGTCCGTGCCACCTGCCGCTCTCGCTCCTCATCCCAAGCCTCGATCAGGACACAGTATTCCGCTATGTGGGGGAACTCTGGCACCTGTGCCCACAGCACCATCTCACTGCAGGGCGGAATCTGGACAGTGGACTGCCGGGTCAGCCTCGTTAACGTTAATGTTAACCCTCTTCTCGCTTTCTCTGTTTGCCGGTTTCCCTGTTTGCCGGTTTCCAGCTGCCCTGCCCACTGCATGGAGGAATACCCAAGCAACACAGCGCCCAGGTTAGTAGGTCCAGTATGTAAACAGACACTGTAATGTTCAATGTCTTTCCTCGATCGCTTATAATCCAAGGAGGGGAGAGGGGTGGGCACAGCAGGAAATCACTCGCAGCTTGGCGTCTTAAACTTCTCTACGTTTCCACACTCCATGGAAATCAGCGAAACCAAAGGTGCACTCACTGTAGCCTCCAGAGGAATCCATCTCTCTCTGCTTCTGTCCTAGTGATGGGAATTCCGGCTGGTTTCAGTGAGCCAGACCATTTGGCTCAATTCAGCAATAAGAGCCGGCTCTTTCGGCTCCCAAATGGCTCTTCATTTAGTACCACTTCTGGCTTTTATAATTCAGGCAAATTTAGCAATGTTTGGACCTATGATTGGTATGTGTGCACATACATCACTTATTCAATGTAATTATACTTAATCTTATAATTTCCAGAATACCATAATTTACATGTTTTGTATTAAAAAAAAAAACGTAAATCATGTGAAAACATCAAACACTATTACACATGTGTATTGAACGTTTTATTTATATTGAACTATCCAAAACACAAACCATTCCAAGCAAACCACACTCAAAATGGAACCATATAACAAATAAAAAATGAATTACAATGCGCATAACGGCAGCATCCAACAGTTCTAGATGTATATATTACCAGTGACCTTGTCTTTAGTGCAGACTGGCATTAAGAAAGTCTAAGTGCCTCATCTTACAGGGGCTGATCCGGTTTCTGTTATTATCTGCCCTGTTTTGGAGAAGATTCTTTCTGAAGGGACTGATGTTGCTACGATGCAGAGTCTCCCTGCCATCACCTTGACCAGTCGTGGGTAGACTGAAGCCTCGGTCTCCCACCAGCTCAGTGGGTCTGTGGCTCTTTGGATAAGGGGCTCTTCAAGATAGGATCTTACTTCCAGTATAGCATCTGCTGTGGGATTCCTTCTTGCAGTGTCTCCTGTTGCTCTTTCATCAAAGAACCTCCAAACAGCAGACGTTTGTGGCTCCACTTCTAGTGCCCCTGCTCCCTCTTCTCCCTCTTGGCCTCCTAGTGGTGTAGCCTGCTGGCTGCTGGGGCTGCATCTTGCTGCTGCTGTTACTCTTTGAGGTGCCTCATCAACAGCTCTGTTGTCATTGAAGGACAGCTGTTTGAACCTTGGGTCCAGTATGGTGGTTTCTGAGAGAACAGTATTGTATTCCATTCTGTGGAACTTTCTTTCCATAGATGCACAGAGAGCAGTCACCAACTCTCTCTCTTTCCCTTTGGTTACTGTTCCTCCTGTCTGGTGGTGGGCTGTTATTCTCTGCAGACCCTTGCACAGGAGTAGCATTTTGGAGGCTGTCACGTAGCTGAAAAAAAAGAGAAAACTCAGAATTATGCTTTGTTTTATTATGTGGTATATGGACTTTGTTCAGTTTATTCTTGTCTATTATTACTGCCATTCCCCTCTAATATGCACCTCAAATATGCAATTATGTAATACTAATGTAAAAACAGTTGTCCATTGTACCTGTCTGCACTGATCTCCACAGTGACTGCTCAAAGGGTTCCTGAACAGTGCATGTCTCTCGCACTTCCTCCCACTCTTCTTGGCTCAGAGCATCAACAGGTGCATTGATAATGGCCAAGGTAGAGATGATTGCATCCTTGGACTCCAGAACCCGTTTCAGCATATGAAATGTTGAATTCCACCTTCTTGTTTGGACCTCAGCTCAGGCATACCCATCTGGCGTTGAGAAGACTTCAGCTTCTCTGTGGCTCGTGTGCTCTTATGGAAGAATTCCCGCATCGCCTTCACTTTGTTCACAGTGGGCTTCATCACCTTCAGGGCATCTCTTACAACCAGGTTGATTGTGTGCACGAGACATGGGTGGTGGGTCCATTTCAAGATGTTAAAAAGCTTTGGTGATGTTAGCTGCGTTGTCAGTAACACAGCAATCCACTTTGTTTTCTACTTGCCACCCTTTTTTTGCACTCTTAGCAGTCCCTCTGCCAAGTTATCTGAAGTGTGTCTGCCACTAAACTCAAAACAGTCCAGAAGATTGGACACCATTTTTTATAATTTTCAATGAAGTGACATGTAGCAGACATGAAGGAAGTGGTGGCTCTGGATGTCCAGCAGTCAGTTGTCAGGCAAACTGCTGTAGCCTTTTTAACCCTTTCTTGCAGTGAAGCACATTGTCTGTCATACAGTCTTGGAATAGTTGTTTGGGAGAGTGTTTTCCTGCTTGGAAGAACATACATTGGATTGAGAGCATGGGTGTAGCTTCTAAATCCCTTGTCCTCCACGACTGAGAATGGTTGGAATTCCCTTGCAATAATTTTAGCCAATACCTCATCAATTGTGTTTGGTCTTGCTGGGGTCATGGCCTTCGGCATAAATTGGCTTATAGAACTATGGGTTGCAATAGGTCGCAGTACCTGATGTCTGAGGGGTGGCTGTGAGCACTGCAGCAGCAATGGTTCCAGTAATCGCACAGGTATTTTCATTTTCAGTAGCAGGCATGCTAGCTTGCCTGTTTTCTTCCAACTGCATTGATGGATTTATAATTCTAATGTGTCTGTGAAGGTTGTTAGTAGACCCTGCTTGATATGATACTTTACAATTTTTACATTCTGCCTTTGTTGTTTATATTATCAAAATGCATCCAAATGCTACTTCGTTTGTGCCTGTCACTCATCTTGTTTTCTGACCCGTAATTAAAGATGAACTTTTCGCCACACTGCTCGGCCGCACCACTCGCACTGACTGAATGTTGTGTTGAGGTGTGTGTGCTGCACCAAACGGGAGCACCGGGACAATGTCATCATACGCAGCACATCAACACAACATTCATACTTTTATTCTGTCTTGTATTCATTTATAAGAAATAAAAACATAAGAACAGACATCCTTTCTCAGACGGGACCCGGCACATTCGCGAACGACATCACTATTCTGTCCCTGTGCGCCGTGTTGATCTGGGTCCTGCTCCCAGGTCTGCCACCTCCCCTCCTGTCTGCTGAAGTCCACTTTCCAATGTGGGAGGTCTCTGCGGCTCGTATCAGACGCTCCCTCCTCTCCTCTCCCAGGGCAGGGTGATTAAGTGGGGACGCGTGTGAAGAGTGCAGGTGGACCCAGGTGAGTTGTGCGGTGGTGATTGGCTCAAAGAAACACAAATAATAAGGCACGCGTGCAAACAATCAAAATAATACTAAGTGAATAACAAATTAAACAATAAAGTGAAAGATAATCAACACACAAAATAATGGCAATATAGAACCAAACAAAATACACAAGCCATATTGCATAAAGTGAAGTGAAATATAAATATAATAAGTAATGGTGATTAAGGAGCTAATTAACACCGTCCGTGACATTTACATTGGTTGGGTGTGTGGATACCAGTAATTATTTTTGTTTTATTGAAATACAAAATAATTCTATTTTTCCGAAGTGCTGAACTTTAATACAGTCTAGAAAGATTAATATTTTTTGTCTTGGGCTATATTATTATTACCATAGTTTTTCTATTGTATAAGTATCTTGGAGTAGGGGCATCTCACCTGTCCTGTAAGATTTGGGAGGGTAGGAATAGTGTAGTTATTTTCTCTGTTTACTTGTTGTGTGCCCCATTACTGTTAGTTCAGGTAGCCACTGTGAATTTAAATCCTGAACCCTACTTTGCCAAATAAGGTCACAGCTTTACTTTGGTATGTAAAAAAAAAGAAATAAGAAAGAAAAGAAAACGCAGGATAGGCACATACCTCAAATTTGGCACATACCCCCTGTGGCCCCCCTAACTGGCACCGTGGACAAAACACTGTCAGCACCCCTCCCCACCACTAACATCATGGACAATACACCCCCCCGATGATGGCCCCGCTACGATTACAACTGGCCCCAGCCATGCCCCCCGAGATGAAAGGGGCTAGAACCACCGCTGAATGGCTTGTTAGTGAGTTTGACTTAGGATCATGTTTTTAGTTGTTTAATATCTGCAATATGAATAGCCTACAATCATTACACATAAGTTTGATTTAAAATAACTAATTAAAGGTTAGATATACTGTATAACTTTGAATACTATTCTATACGGAGACATTATGTATTCTTACCATGGCAACTTCGATATTCTTGTTTCTATTAACTTTTGCATGTAAAGATTACATATTGTGGTTATGGGATACTTCGTTGCATTTTTTGGCATGTTGTTGTTTTCTTTTATGTGTGACTTTTAACTTTATACCCTATAGGATCCAATAACTTTAAACAGTATAACAATAATAATATTATAAGAGAAGACCAGCTAATGTATTGTTTACATGCAAAACCTTGGAAAAACATACTATAGTAAGCAAATGTAAACTATGAGGAAATATAATATTTGCACCCACAGTATAATGGACTGGGGGATAATCAGTATTTAAGAACTTTAAACTTTCAATATTTCCTTAAGTGACATTACGTGTACATCTAGATTGGTGATTGTTTCGTTACTCTGTAGTATTTCCTTCTTTGTGTCATCCTGCCGAGCTCATGAATTCTTGCCAAGGATGTTTTTCCTTGACTCCTTTGTCTCCGCAGTGAGGCTGACTGGGACGAAGTATGGCTGTGGAGATGGGGGTGTGGGGCCTGCACGGTCATGGTCTCGCAATACCAGCCCCAGTCCAAGAGGATACTGTATATTTTCTGTGACATCTTCCGAGGAACAGTGCCTTCATTGAAACTGTGGCGACATAGAAACTAAAGCAATCTTCTGTCCTGTCTCGAAGCAGTACAAGGAGAAGCTGACATGGGAGACGTCAAACAGCAGTTAGATTATTTATTATTATTTGTAAACCTAATAAACTGCCTGGCTTGAAATGTCTCTATGGTGACATAGTGAAAAAAGGTGTTACGAGTTGGACGCCATGGCGTAACAAACTGAAAAAAACAGTTTTCGGCTAGAGAACATTTGACAGTACCTGATATTATGGCAACTGCCCTGTTTTGGAAATTACAACATTTAATATCTTTGGTTTATATTTACAATAGGGCTATTTTGAAACATTAAGGCAGATTGCATGCTTCTCCTGAAACCTCTGAAGTTTTCCTGTCCTGTCTTCCTGTCATGCGATATGTTTATATTGTATATTGTTCAGCTCGGCTACTCTTTCTGATTAGCCAGCTATGTATTATATTGTATTTTTCTCATTGGGTCTGTGACCCGCTCCTATTGGATCAGGGGTCCACTGCCATGATATTGCGCGGAGGCCGCACAAGTGCTTGATTGCCTACACCAGACATTGTGCAAGTAGATTACGGCCTCGCTCCTAGCTGCACTAGTAGAGCAGCCGGCCTTGTTCTTGTAAGTGGAGGGCATAAGAGTTAACCTCTGTAGCCCCGCTTTGTATATGCTGATAGCAGACAGCTCCCGGTAGAGCGTGACTATGGTCCTCGCTCCTGGACGGCTCAGGTGCGGCCCTACGGGATCCCTGAGGTAACTGTCTGGAGTTGTGTTGCCTAGGCACCCTTGCGGTGCACCTCGTGGCAGGCTCCCTTATCAGCTCGCTGCCTCCGCCCCTGCGACGGCTTTGTTATACAGCAACCCCTCCCCCTTGGGCAGTGCTTCCGACTTGAAAGATAACGATAGGTTGCGTATGCAATACAGTACACACAAACCATTATTTGAATAGGCACACAAAGCGCCAACTAAGCATGAATGATAGTATAAATGAAAAACACTTGTGGCTTTTGCTTTTTCATGTACAGGGCATAGCAGTTTGCAATAAAGTTTATTCATACATGTAGTAAACACACATACACACAGGCATCCAAATGTGTAAAGTATGCTTCCAACAAGGCCGACTTCATCTCCGCCTTCGCCTCCCACCACTCTCTGGATTTCCTCGCTCTCACTGAGACATGGATCTCCCCGGAGAACTCATCCACCCCTGCTGCCTTATCCTCTGTGTTTGTCCTGTCCCACTCCCCCTGTCTTACTGGGTGGGGGGGGAATAGGGCTCCTGCTCTCCCCTTCTCTGCTATTCTCTGTGCCACCCCCCTCTCTCTCCTCTATCGCCTCCAACAGCTTTGAATTCCCTCTCACCTCTTTCTTCTAGTTCTCTACTGTCCTCCTGGTCCACTCACCACCTTCCTGGATGAACTCGACTTTCTTCTCTCCTCCCTCCCCTCGCTGTCCTCACCTACCATCCTCTCCAAACCCTCCCACTCTGCCGGATTTCTTCCTCTCTTTTACTCCTTTAACTTCTCTCTCTCCGTCTCCACCCACTCACAGTGCAGGCTGCCAGTTAGACCTCATCTTGTCTAGAGGCTGTTCCCCTTCGCAACTCTTCGTGACACCCCTGGACATCTCAGACTCAGAATCACCACCGAGACGGCTCTCCTGGCAGTCACTGACTCCCCCCGGTGTGCTCGGGCGGCCTCCCTCTCCTCAGTCCTCATCCTCCTTGATCTCTCTGCAGCATTTGACACTGTCGATCACTCCATCCTCCTCTCCTACCTCGCTGACCTCGGTATCTCTGGAACTGCTCTCACCTGGATCTCCTCCTACCTCAACGACTGGACCTACCAAGTGACATGGCAAGGTTCCTCATCCACCCCCCAACCTCTCCTCATAGACGTACCCCAAGGCTCCATCCTGGGCCCGCTCCTGTTCTCTCTCTACACTCGCTCCCTGGGCCCCCTCATCGCATCCCATGGTTTCTCCTACCACTTCTATGCAGATGATGCCCAGATCTTCCTGTCTTTTCCCTCTTCTGACCCTCTCATCCCTTCTCGCATCTCTTCCTGTTTGTCTGCTATCTCCGCCTGGATGCAGTCACACCACCTCAAGCTCAACCTCTCTAAATCGGATCTCCTCTTTTTCCCCCACTCTTCCTCACCTTCTGCTGATCTCCCCATCTCAATCCCCTTGGAATCCACCACACTTTCTCCTGCTTCTTCCGCTAAAAATCTAGGAGTCATTCTTGATCCTGCGCTCTCCTACACCCAGCACATCACCACACTGAAAGGCACCTGCAGATTCTTCCTGAGCAACATACGCCGAATCCGTCCCTTCCGCACCAACTTCTTGACTCAGCTGCTCGTCCAGTCACTGGTCCTCTCCCGCCTGGACTACTGCAACTCCCTCCTGGCCGGCCTGCCTGCAACTACTACCCGCCGCTCCAGCTCATCCAGAACTCTGCGGCTCGCCTGGTAATCTCTTTCCCTCGCACACACTACTCCACTGCTCCGCTCCCGCCACTGGCTCCCGATACCGACACAATATTATTATTATTTTTTTTATTTCTTGGCAGACGCCCTTATCCAGGGCGACTTATAAAATAAGTGCAATACAAAGTGCAAGAATACAGTTAAATACAAGGCATCAAACATTACAGATTCAAATTTACATTAAACAAAGCAATTCAAGATATAATACATTTTACAACTTCCAATTTATACAGTTAAGTGCAGTAAGTGCTGACATACATCCTGGAAAGTAAAGCTAAGTGCTGTCAAGATGTAAGGTACAGTCAAGGGTTACAGGAAAGGGAGCAAGGAGGAAAATCAATCAATAATCCAAGAAGCATGACAAAATGCTATGAAGTGCTATCTAACGGGGATTAAAGGGACTAATATTACAAGTACTGTCTGAAAAGATGTCTTGAGTTAGCGCCGGAAGGATATATTAGTTGTAATATTAGTCCCTTTACTCTCCTGTAAGGTAGCACTTCACAACATTTTACCATGCTTCTTGCCTTGTATTACTAATACTTGTATTATTGATTTCCCCCTTGCTCCCTTTCCCGTAGCCCTTGACTGGGACCTAACATCTTGACAGCACTTAGTTTTCACTTTCCAGGATGTATGACTTTACTTATTGTATTTACTTGTGTAAATTGGAAGTTGTAAAATGTATTATGTTTTGAATTGCCTTGTATAATGTAAATTTGAATTTGTAATGTTTGATGCCTTGTACTGAATTGTATTCTTGCACTTTGTATTGCGCTTCTATTTTGTAAGTCGCCCTGGATAAGAGCGTCTGCCAAGAAATAAAAATAATACTAATAATGTGTATTCCCGAACATACAGTGAGGGGAAAAAAGTATTTGATCCCCTGCTGATTTTGTACGTTTGCCCACTGACAAAAAAATGATCAGTCTATAATTTTAATGGTAGGTGTATTTTAACAGTGAGAGACAGAATAACAACAAAAAAATCCAGAAAAACGCATTTCATGATGATGTGTGCAGTGTTGTATGGGCCAAGGATTGCATGATGGTGAAGGACCGCACACATTGTTACGTTGCCACCACGTTGTCCTGGGATGTTGATGATTGCACGGTGTCCGATGATATTTCTGCCGTGGCCGCTTGTTTTTGCAAGATTGAAACCTGCCTCGTCCACATATATTAGCTCACGATGCACTGAATCTGCTTCTAGCTCCATGACAAAACAATGTAGCACAGTATGAAAAGACAGGGATCAGTCAATATGATGTAGCACCGTGCACTTCCAGATCCAGTACCAATGATAGGATAGTATAGCTTACGTGCAGATATTCATATCTCAGTTGTTTTACACGGTCTGAGTTTTGTTCGAAAGGAACTCTGTATAGCTGCTTCATCCCAATTCTATTAAGTTTCAGTAGACGAGAGAGTGCCGAGAGACTCACTCTGTTGATGTTGTGGAATGTGTGTTATCTGCCATTATGTGGTCCTGCAGTTCTCTGAGTGTGATGCAGTTATTTTATATTTACAATGTGCGTTTCCTGCTCTGGGGTGAACAGTCGACCAGATACTGGTTTTCTTGCAGTTCTCTAAAAACATTTGAATGGTTTTATAGTTTTTCCCAATTGCATACACACTATTATACCACAATACTCCTAAACTGTTAACACAATGCCCATAATAAAAAGTCACATCTGCTAAACACACACAGGGGAAAATTCTGGCCTAAAAACTATATACACAGCCCTCAAAATCAAAGAATTGGGTCAGAATCACACACACATACATCATATCTGTTTCTCACACTGAGCATTAAGAATACACTGTGTTTAGAAAAATAAAACTCTCTCCTCAAAATGGAAGATTCATGTAGGAAAACAAAAAGAATCCATCAACACAGACAGTAAAGAACTTTATATTATACAATGTTTGATCCTGGCCAGTCGTGGCACAGTGGTGTGTTGCCTTACAGCTCTAGGGGTCCCAGGTTCAAGACCCAGCTTGGGTTGCCTGTCTGTATGGAGTTTGCATGTTTTCCCCGGGTACATGTGGGTTTCCTCCCACCGTCCAACGACATGTGGGTTAGCTTAATTGGCCATACTAAATTGCCCTGTATGTGTGTGTGTGTGTTGCCCAGTGCTGGCCTGGCATCCTGCCCTGGGTGTGTTCCTGCCTTGCACCCTATGCGTGCTAGGATCAGCTCCAGCTTCCCTGCGACCCTAAGTGGTTTTGAAAATGGATGGATGCATGGATGATCCTGCCTACCCAAAAATTATCAATGTATTTATATATAACAAGCAACAAAATGCAATGACTGATAGCAGCCCACATGGTTATGTTTCCACCCCTTTGGCCAGGGACCTGCTCGCTGGCCAATGATGTTCCTTCCCCAGCACCGCCTCTTGAATCCTACCTCGTCCACATAGATGAACTCAATGTGGTCATCGCTGGCATCAAGCTTGAGTATTCTCTGACCATGTAGGAACAGTGATTAGAACATGGTGCATTACTGCACTTCCTGGACCTCTGTCTCTTCTAAGTGCACAATAGTACTGGAAACAGTTTCATACTCACTTGCATGTAAAAGTAGCACATCTCTTTCACACGATCAGAGTTCCTCTCAAATGGTACACGATATATTTGCTTCATGCTCATCCTGTGCCTTCTCAGCAAACGATCAATAGTGGATATTGAAACATGGTCTATGTTCTGAAACATCCCATTATCCTCTATTATACACGTTTGGATTTCTCTGAGTCTAATCGCATTATTTGCCATGTGCCGTGTGGGTTTTCTCCAGGCTCTGCAGTTTCCTCCCACTGTCCAAAGACATGCAGTTTAGGTTATGTTAAATTGCTGTGTATATGTTGCCCAGCGATGGCCTGGCATCCTGTCCTGGTTGTATTCCTGCCTTGTGCCCTATCACTGCCGGGATCGGCTCTGGCTGCCCCGCGACCCTCACAGGAATTGTGTGTTTTGAAAATGGATGGATGGGTTTGCAGACGTGAAGTGTGTTGTAGTACATTAGCACTTTGAGTTTTGTCTGATGACTCATGTATTGCACAAAAGGTACAGGTGTTTTCTCAATGACAATTGTGCCAACACATTGAGAGTTGCGAGTAATGTTTTGCAACATGAGTGAACTGGACTCACCAATTGAGTTGAAGCAAGGTGAAGGTGTGCATAGTACTGCAGAAGTGGTTCTGGGATGTTAGCTTGAACCTCGGAACACTCTGTGCATGCTTTCGGTCACAGTGTATAAACGACTGAGAAACTGTAGTGAGAGATCCTTCTCATTATGAAAGTACAGTACATATTACTGTACCAGTAAGACTACAGCACTTACCGGTTTCCATCTCAAAATATCCCAATTATACCTGCAACAGTATAACAGCTCATATTTGATTGAACCCATTGCTCACTTGTTAAATACATTGCCTAAAAGTGTTAATTATTTCAGAGATAGTACTTCAAGAATCACTGTTAGTGTTTAAGCATTCAGAAAAACCTGAAAATTGTCACGAGTGGCAGTGAACAGTGGGTCCAGGGGTGTCGCAAATGGGAAACCCCACCATGCTCTCCCTGGCTTCACCATCAGGACTTATTTTGCCTGGGGCCCCCACATACCCTAGAATCACCTCTGACTGGGTCGCATGAAGTCTCGCTACGCCATCCCAACTGAGTTACGCGAGGTGGGGACTCGCTCCCACTCACTTATTTCCCCCTGCAGGTAAGGTCCCAGGACAGACGTCACCAGTAAATAAGAAAGGTCTTATTCTAGTCCATTAAATAAAATTCACCATGTACAATACAACAGGGGCAACTAGCAGGGCACGAAATCTGACCGTTCTCTCAATGTTTTTTTTACAATTAAAATTGCCTTTAATCACCTGGGCAAAAATAAAAATACAGAAACCTATACAAAAGCTGAAAATATAATAAACTATACTAAATTCCCAAATAAAACTAAGCCCAGACAATACCCCCTATATTCACAATCAAAAAACGTATGTATGAAACGATGGAGAATGGCGAGAGAATGGTCTCAATTACACAGTCCCAACCCGGCTCGGCCTCCGGTTCCGTCCCAGGCTAGAGATCCTCACAAACGAGCAGCTCGTCCGCACAAGCAGCCCCAATCCAGGACAAAGAGCAGTCTCAGGAGGAGGACACGCTCGCTCACTGGCAAGTGCTGCGATCACAAGCTCACAGGGATATTGAGCGCGTCCCTCTCACCCGTCCGCTATGTGCTTCTCCCTCCGGCTGCTGGTCCGGAGCCCCAAAGTGCCGTCTATCGCCGAGAAGCTGGAAACCGCAGAGCCAAGAAGGCAAGTCCAGGAATACAGTCTTGTAGAAGCCAAGTCAATGTCTCTGGCCAGTAATAGTCCCTTAGATCCTCTTGTCGCTGTCGAGTCACTGCGTCCAGCGGCTAATGTTTCTCCAGGCAGCTCCCGATCTGCAGGGACCCGCTCCGACCCTGCGAGGAGTTAGTGCCTACCGGCTGGCACCCTCACAGCCAATATCCTCTCCTCTGTAACCCGTCCCGCAGTCACTGTCCCTGCTGGTGCTCCGCCGTGCCCCTTTGTTCTGGCAGGGCAGCCTTTATCTCCAGCTGAGTGTCCACAGGTGTAGTGGCCATGAGGGAAGGCGGCCGCTGCTCAGTGATACAGGTGCGCCGCATCGGGGATCAAAGCTTCTGCCTGTTCAATAATAGTGAATATCAATTAAAGTCAATCAATCAGTGAATACAATCAATGAAAACAAACAATTTGAGAACACGACTCAATCAGTGAATAATTAAAATTAAATCAAATAAACAATAATAACAGTATAAGTGCAATAAAGACTCACATGGAGCCTTGGTACAGTCTGTGATTAATGCAACACTGTGGAGTAGTGCTTAGGGCTCTGGACTCATATTGTGGGTTTTGGGTTCAAATCCCAGGTGGGGCAGTGCTGTTGTACCCTTGAGCAAGGTACTTCACTTAGATTGCTCCAGTAAAATACCCAGTTGTATAGACCAACTCTGCCTCCTCCAGAACCGCTCCTTCTCATCCCTGGCACCTAAATGGTGGAACGACCTGCCCACCGAAGTCAAAACAGCAGAGTCCTTGACCTCATTCCGGCACTTACTCAAGACGCATCTCTTCCGACAGCACTTGTAATATTAGTCCTCTATCCCTGCTAGATAGCACTTCACAGTTGTATTATGCTTCTCGCGTTCTTGATTATTTTCCTCCTTGCTCCCTTTCCCGTAGCCCTTGACTGTGACCCTACATCTTGACAGCACTTAGCTTTCACTGTCAAGGATGTAGGATGTCACTAACTGTACTTGTGTAAATTGTAAATTGAAAATTGTAAAATGTATTATTTTGAATTGCTGTTTTAGCTAAATTTAATTTGTAATGATTGATTGCCTTGTAGGAGGAGTAGAATTAGACACACGGAAAGGAACATAGAAACTCGCTGCCTAAATCCCACTGCTATTCATAAATTCACTACCCTGTTGCCAAATGCTAGCTTTATCAAAAGAAGGATCTGCAGATGAATTATTAAATAATTTCAACAATACACTAAGCACTGCTTTAGTAGCCCCATTAAGGACACGACAAATAAAAACCAACAAAACACTCACCGTGGTTTGACGAACACACTCGCTCACTTAAAACAGAATGCCGTAGATGTGAGCGTAAATGGAGAGAATCAAAACTAGAGGTCTTCACATGGCATGGAATGACAGTATAATAAGATACAAGCAGGCCCTGTCCTCTGCTAGGTCTGCCTACTACTCCAATTTAATAGAGACGCATAAGAATAACCCGCATTTTCTTTCTAATACAATAGCGACACTTACTAACCAGAAGGTAAAGCCTTCAGAGGTCATCCCCCCCAATTTCACCTGTAGTGACTTCATGGATCATTTCAATAGCAAAGTTAACAGCATTAGAAAACAGATAGAACAGGAAACATACACAGATACTATAGCTGACACATGCAGTCCTTCACAGCCCCTGCCTACCTTGGACTCGTTTAACGTAGTAAATCACCAGGAATTGGTCTCCTTAATTACTAAAATGAAAACAACAACCTGCGCACTAGACCCTATACGCACTAAACTGCTAAAACAATCTCTGCCATGAATTATTCACAGAATACACAATATTATCAATGTCTCTTTATTCTCAGGATCTGTTCCTGAATCATTTAAAATAGCTGTAATTAAACCACTTCTTAAGAAACCCAGTGTCGACCCTAACCAACTTAAACACTATCGACCTATCTCAAACCTTCCCTTCCTTTCTAAGGTTCTAGAGAAAACTGCAAGCTTTTTTAACCGATAATCATCTTTATGAAGAATTTCAATCAGGCTTCCGTTCCGGCCTTAGTACAGAAACGGCCCTGTTAAAAGTATTGAATGACGTGTTTCAGTCCTCCAATGTAGGGCACACCAGTGTTATTATTTTATTAGACTTAAGTGCGGCTTTTGACACAATCGACCACAAAATCTTGATACACCGCTTAGAAAACCGTATTGGCCTATCTCGCAATGTGCTTTCATGGTTTAAATCATATCTGTCAAACAGACTCCAATATGCACAGATTAACGAGAACCACTCAAATTTAACTGAGGTTAAGTACGGAGTCCCACAGGGCTCAGTCCTCGGACCTATACTTTTTTCATTGTACATGCTCCCTTTAGGTGATATCATTCGACGACATAATATTAACTTTCACAGTTATGCAGACGACACACAATTATATCTGTCAGTAAATCCTAACAACACCATAGACCTAGAAAAACGAATCTGCTGTCTGTCTGAGATTAAAACATGGATGAGAAAAAAAATTCTTATGCTTAATTCTGACAAAACAGAAGTCATAATTTTAGGAGACAAAAATCGAACTGTTCATCATTCACTAACAAAACTGAGTAATGATAACTTTAATTTCTCCCCTAAGGGGATGGCATGAAACCTGGGTGTCATCTGTGATCATAATCTATCTTTTGAATCACACATTCAGAATGTGTCGAGATCTTCTTTCCTCCAGCTTAGAAACATTGCTAGACTAAGACAATTCCTCTCGTTACAGGACACTGAGAAATTGATACACGCATTTGTTACATCTAGATTGGACTACTGTAATGCCATTCTGTCAGGCAGCACAAACAGAGCTATTTGTGCACTTCAGTCCAAAATGCTGCTGCAAGAATCCTAACAAAAACATAAAAACATGAACACATCACTCCAGTATTGGCTTCTCTTCACTGGCTGCCCGTGCACTACAGGATAGACTTTAAAGTGCTCTTATTAACATTTAAAGCACTAAAGGGACTGGCACCTCCCTACCCGTCTGATGAGGCACAACCCATCCCAGAAGCACCTCACAATGGAGGGTCAACGGGGCATCCACACCCAAGGTTTGATGAGCCATCGCAACCCAAAGCCTATTGATGGTCCAAACCCTCCACCCCCGATGGCCAGCGAGAGGCCTCCTCCACAGGGAAGACCACAGCCAGCAGCACCGATAAAGAACTTTCTGATCTCCTTGCTGCTGTAATAAGTATACTGCCTGGAGGGGAGGCAACCATTAGGCCTAGGCCCTAGGCCGTGGACCCCCAGAGATTCATTTTCTCCTACATGCCATCCTTAGGAGTTTTCTTGTTTTTCTCTCCTCCGTTCCTAAATGCTTTATTTACTTAAATGTTCACTCACTTTATTCTAGATCATGTAAAATGTTTACAGGTCTATATTTGATTTTATTGTATTTATGTTTTTTATTTTGCTGTACGTTTGTTTTATGTTTACCAGTCTGTAAAGCACTCTGTGGCTACCCTGCGAAGGGCGCTATACAAATAAAAATGGATTGATTGATTGATTGTACTTCACTGTATTTTTGCAGTTATGTTGTAAGTCACCCTGGATAAGGGCGTCTGCCAAGAAATAAAAATATTAATAATAATAATAATAATAATAATAATAATAATAATAATAATAATAATAATAAATGTAAGTCGCCCTGGATAAGAGCGTCTGCTAAATGACAAATAATGTAATGTAAACTCTGCCACCTACTGTTTGACATGTTAAATAGATAAATTCTGTGATCAAATTGCATTTCAACGATACAAACCAAGACCAGTTAAGGGAATTAAGAATTAAATATTTGAGACCCAAAGAAAGTAGAGATTAACTTTAAAGCTTTCCTTTTATACAAGTTAAAATGGTATTTCCACAACACAGTCCTAAATTCCTGTCATTTCTTTGGGGATTGTGTGCTGGAAATATATCACATTGACCATTTATAATGTGCTCTTTTTAGGGGTTTTAACAACTGATACAGAAAACATTGTCAATAATGTATAATATCCTTACAAAAATGAATTATCTATAGCTGTACTTTAAGATTTACTTGCTTATTTATTTGGTGATCCTATTTTTTAACCCAGAAACATTGTGGAAATATCTCAGGTTCATGTTTAACTTACAGTTTCTCTGCTGTTCCTATGGATGTTTTACACCATCCCCCTTAAAGTATTCTTTATTTATTAATATGCTGTAAATGCATTGTTTGCTAGGGCTGTTAAGAGGGACATGAAGTCTTTGAAAATTGATATGTTTCACTGACTATTCAAAATGTATCAACACTATTTTCCTGGAAATTACACACAATTAAAGGTGAAAAATGCACGTTACTGAGACTAATGTGTTAATATATTTCTATATTGGATAATAATAATCATAGTAATGCAGTAAACTAGGTATTTTGAATAGATGAGTAATGCATTACATGCATTTGCTGGCAGTTTGTAATAGCAGGACTTTCTTTATGTTTGTACACTTATGTCCTCATTACTGGCATATTCCACTGAGGAGCTGTTTCCAATTGTCAACGGTGACCGTTGGGGTAAAATTGCCTCCTATGTATTGTATATACCCACTGTATAACTGTTAGAAAATATAGGAAACTTTCCAGTAAGTTACTAGTTAGGAACTGTGAGTTATTCATAACTTTACTTATTATCTATGTCTTATGCACACTGCTGAAATAGCTTGCAGAACTGCTTGTAATCCAAGCAGCTGTGGCAGACACAAAACATGTTGTTCGTACAGTATGTGCTACATTTTCCCCTTCCCGAAACACAAATATATTATGGGTTACACACATCCTCGGACAATAACATTCCCACGAGGCATGACATGTGTACCTGCTTGTGGGAACACTGCAAAATCAGTACTATTATGGTGTGTAACTACATATCGGGACTGCCCCGTAACTATCACTGAAGATGTTTGTTAGACTGTATAAAGGCTGTGTGAAACTTTAAATAAACTGAAGATAAACGAACGGACTACTTCTGTGTCTGTGCATTTTTCTTCCCGAGCGCTCGTCTCCTGCTGAAAAGTCTCCCCTGTAGCTGAAACGCTGACTGGCCTGACTGCCCGATTCACTGGGATCCGAAGGGCTGCTTCAACTGAAGCGTTGTACCTTAACAGTGACCTTGACAGATTTCCCTTCAAATAACCGAGATGTTAGATAGAGTCAGAGGGACATTAGTTATAGAATCAATAGCAAACTGTGATCACAATATGGTCATCTTTGAGGCATTCTTTCTAGAAACAAGGCCCAAGTCTAAAGCAATGGTCTACAATTTTATAAAAGCAAACCTTGAAGGTATGAGGCGACACTTGGAAGAGGTAGACTGGAGCATACTGGATCAGATTCAGTTGAAAATGGATGGGTATATTTAAGAATATACTACTTGAGGCTCAGGAGAAATTTATACCAAAACTTAGCAAATTGAGGACCAAAAAACATTGGCCAAAATGGTTTAATGGAAGTATGCAAAAAAATTTGAAGAGAGAGAAAATGTGGTATAGCGCATACAAAAGGGATAGAGACTAAACAAAATACAAAGAATATGGTGAACTGCAAATAGATCTTAAGAAAGGGATCAGGAAAGCAAAGAGGGAAATAGAAAGAAACATAGCTCTATAACGAATGCAAAGAGCTTTTTTCAATACTACAACAGCAAGAGGTCAATAAAGGATGAAGTGAAACAGATAGAGGGCAAAAATTGAAGTATTTTGGAAAATGAACAAGATATGGGGTGGGGGTGTGTGGGGTTTCGGCCCAGGGTTGTGTCCTTGAGGACCTTTGCGAAGATCCTCACACCCGTCTTGTTGAGGTGGACGTGGTCATACAGGTGATGTGGCTGGATGTCTCAGTGGTGTGCCAGGTGGACGTTGGGGAGGAGGGCACATCTTCGGGACACTTCTGCGTTGATGGCCTGGATGATGTGCAGGGGCACGTCTGTGCGGGGCAGCAGTGTGGAGATGGTGATTTTGGCAGTTGGGAATTCCTCTGTGGCTTTCGTTGCCACCTGTCTCAGGGCTGAGGCCGCATCGCCCCTGCGGGCACTCAGGTCGTTAGTGCCGGTGTGGATGAGGATGTGTTTGACCTGGCACAGCCTCCTCTTGGAGAGCAGCTCCAGGGCTCTCTGTGCTGTCGGGCACCAAAGCTTTTTCACTTTTCACCCAGGGAAGAGGCACCTCTCATCCAGGAACTTCCCATTGGAGTCGCTCAGAATGACCACCTCTGTGTTGACCTGCCACTCCGGGTTTGCGTCGGGAGTGGTGGGGGCAGCGGGTGTGTTTTGGGGGAGTGGCGTTTCAGGGGTTTGTGTATTAGTGGCAGGTCTGGTGATAGTGGGGGTGTCAGGAGTGGTGGGGAGTGTGGGTGGATCAGTGGGTGCATCAGTGTTGGAGGTGTCAGGGGTTGGAGGTGTTGTGGGGTCAGTGCAGTGCAGTCTCTGTGCTCCAGTGATGTGTAGCTTCTCTCTTAGCTCCTCCAGCTGGCTCTGCAGGCTCCTTAGCTGGCTGTGCTGGGGTGTCCTGGTCAGCTCCTCCCTCGCTCTGCGCAGCTCCGTCCTCAGGGTTTGGCTCTGCTCCTCCAGGTCTCTCACTGCTGCTCTCAGCTCATGGATCTCAGCCTTGTGCTGCATCTTTAGTCTGTGCATCTCATCCCGGAGCTGATCGCACAAGGAGGTCTGGGCCAGGGTGCTCAAGGTCTGCTCCCTGAACTCCGCAAACTCCAGCTCCAGCACTGATAGGCATTCCTTTAGTGTTTTAATGTTGCTGGAGAGTTTGGGTAGACAGGGGGGCAGTCTGTGGGAGATGGGGCACTGTCTGGCTCCGTGTGGCTGGGGGCAGACTGCAGGGTGGCTGGCTCTGGCACGTTTCTCTACCTCAGTCTGCTGCTTTGAGGTGTGGAAGCCGAGAGATAATTGGTCCAGGCTACTCTCGCTGCCCTGCACCATGATGGTCCCGTTGTGGTATACATTAAAAGTGAGCATCACACTGTCTGTGTCTTTCTCTACCAGCACTGAGATCTGCCTGCCTCTGCTAATGCCCCTCTTGTTGTTATTGGGGTATGTCTGGCACAGGGTTTTGTGAAAGGCGGTGTAGAACAGTAGATTGTTCTTGACCCTGTTTTCTCCATTACCGGTGTAGTCTAGGATGAGGGTCTCAGGAGATGCTCTCATCACAGCTTGTTTGTAGTCCTTATAGCCTGTGCAGAGCGAATGTCTTCAGGGTATCGGATTTCAAAAGGCAGCTCTGCAGTCAGACTGCTGTTCGATAGATTTGTATCAGTCTCAGTGGCAGTTGGGCTCTCTCCTACTGTCACTCTATTCAAATCGGAGCTCTGCATTTTCATTGGCTGAGTCAACTACTGAGAATGCTTATTTATTTTATTAATATATATTGTTTTGTTTAATAATTTGTCTCTATAGGTGAAAGGTCTTACCTCCAATTCTTGTCTTCAGCTTTTCTTTTCTCACTTTTCTTCCAGAACTGTCTCTCTGCTTTCTTCTTTTTGTGTTTTTCTTAAAATTATTATTTTTTGAATACTTTTTCTTCTGAATTTCTATTCCATGTCTTCTGTGTATGTTTATAGTGCTATATATTCATTTGTAAATGACAAATTAAATCTGCTTATGTATAAAAACAAATGTTTTTAGGAGCTCATATTCCTCTCTCTCTCTCTCTATTTCTCTCTCTCCCTCTCAATTCAATTCATTTGTATTGTCAAAGCAATTGGACATACATACATATACATATATATACACACATATACATACATATATACATATACACGGAAAATGAATAATAGAATTATGAATCATGTAATCAAGTACAGAAAAAGAAAATGTAATAAAATGTGATCTTTAATCTTTAATCTTTAATATCTTTAATACATACACATAAAGAAAATAGGTTTACTATTTCCAGATTCCTTTTTTGAAATACAACGACATGCATTACAAACGAGTATTTACATTATATTTACAGCCGGTGCTCGTGTGTCACTGTGTCCCTCAGGCTGTGGTAGGCGCTGACATATTGGGCAGCCAGGGTGGCTGTGTGTCCCTCCCCCAGGAGGACTGAGTGTTTTTCTTTTTTCTCAGTTTTGTCACAGGTTGGGTGGGCATCCATTATGTTGTTACAGAATGTGTCCCTTATTTTGGGCTAAAGTTTTCCGTGGAGGGGAACGTGGATCAGTTTGTACCATTTTTGGGAGGATCTGCCTTGTTGGGGCGGAGCTGTGATCCAGGTGAACAGCAGATCGGGCATAGGTGGGCATGTGGGCAGAGGAGTAGGAAGGCCGGTCAAGCAAATAAGCTAGCTAAGGTACGCAGCAGCAGCAAGCAGCCCCCCCATCCAGACAGCCAGCCAGTCTGGCTGGCAGTGACTGAGTGGTTGACAGACGGCAAGCAACGGAATGTACGTGCTCTGTGATGTCATAGCAGTCAGCTGAGAGAGGCTCGTGATGTCATGGCTGAGCTGGCTGGCTGGCTGGCTGGCGGGCTGGCTGGCTCTGTGTGTGTGTGTGTTTGTGTGTGTGTCTGTTTTTCTGTTTGTCAGTCTGTCTGTCTGTCTCTCTCTCTCTCTCTCTCCCTCTCAATTCATTTGTATTGTCAAAGCAATTGGACATACATACATTCATACATATATATATATATATATATATATATACATACATACATACATGCTAGAAAGTCATTACTATGTTATCTTAAAGGCTAACTAAGCAGAACATATATCATTATAGAACAGAGTTCATAGGTCTACACATGGTATTAGGGAACAGGCACATAGGTCATTCTGTTTGACATTGTCCTGACCTTCTAGCTTGACCTTATCTTTCTTAAGTATACAAGAAAGAAAAACAGTTGTGAGAAAAGAATTTCTAACTTTCCTTCCACACATACATACATACATACATACATACATACATACATACATACATACAAACCAGAGGCATGCAAAAAAATATAAAGAGGAAGAAAATGTTGTATAGCACATACAAAAGGGATGGTGATGAAACAAAATACATAGAATATGTTGAGCTGCAAAGAGATCTTAAGAAAGGGATCAGGAAAGCAAAGAGGGAAATAGAAAGAAACATAGCTCTTGGAGCTACAACCAATGCAATGAGCTTTTTTCAAAATTACAACAGCAAGCGGTCAATTAAGGAGGAGGTGAAACAGATAAAGGGCAAAAATGGAGGTATCTTGGAAAACGAACAAGATGTGGCAAATATTCTAAATGAGTATTTCACAGAGGTTTTTACATAAGAAAAAACAGATGACATGCCACAGGTTGACAATCAGTCCAGTCAAACCCTAAGAGAGATGAGGATAAATAAGGAGGAGGTACTAAAGGGACTAGCAGAATTAAAATCAAACAAATCACCTGGGCCAGATGGGATATTTCCAACAGTACTTAAAGAAATGAGGGAAATTATGTATAGGCCGCTAACTCGATTATTCCAAATGACACTTAGAACAGGGGATGTTCCCACTGACTGGAAGACAGCAAATTTCATACCAATCCACAAGAAAGTGGAGAAAATAGAGGAGCATCTCAATGAAAACCATATTCTTGGAGATAGTCAACATGGGTTTAGACGAGGCAGATCATGTCTTACTAACTTAATAAATTTTTTTGAACATGCAACTGCAGCTGTAGATCACGTGAAAGCATATGATATGATATACTTAGATTTCCAAAAAGCTTTTGATAAGGTTCCACACCAAAGACTGATCCTCAAATTGGAAGCTGTAGGCATTCAGGGTCATGTAAGTAGATGGATTATGAACTGGTTGATGTATAGGAAACAGATTAGAGGAGTCACTTCTAACTGGAGTGAGGTTGTTAGTGGAGTTCCACAGGGATCAGTACTAGGGCCTTTGCTTTTTCTAATCTATATTAATGATCTGGACTCTGGGATACTTAGCAACCTTGTCAAATTTGCAGATGATACTAAAATAGGTGGCTTAGCAGATACAATCTTGGCAGCACATGCTATTCAGAGGAACTTAGATAAATTCAGTTGTGGGCTGACACCTGGCAAATGAAATTCAATGTGGACAAGTGCAAGGTAATACATGCAGGAAACAAAAATGTCCACTATAATTACACTATGGGAGGTACAGATCTAGATGAAGTAATGCATGAGAAAGACCTAGGAATCTATGTGGATTCACTTTCTCCATCCAAACAATGTGGGGAAGCAATACAAAAGGCATACAGAATGCTAGGGTATATCGTCAAAAGTGTAGAATTTAAAACAAGGGAAGTAATGTTAAGACTGTACAATGCGCTAGACCTCATCTGGAATACTGTGTACAGTTCTGGGCACCACACTTCAAGAAGGATATTGCTGCTTTAGAGGCAGTTCAGAGGAGAGCAACCAGACTTATTCCAGGTCTGAAGGGAAAGTCCTACTCGGAGAGACTGAGGGAACTGAACCTTTTCACCCTGGAACAGAGGAGATTACGTGGGGACTTGATCCAAGTCTTCAAAATCATGAAAGGTTCCTCAAACCAGAGGAGCTTTTCCAGATCAGCAGGGACACACAAACCAGGGGACACAAATGGAAATTGGGCTTCAAGGCATTCAAGATGGAAAGTGGTAGAAGCTGAAAGTTTGGGAACATTTAAAAATAGACTGGATAGGATCCATGGATCACTTAGATATTAATGGACACCAAACGAGCATGATGGGTCGAATGGCCTCCTCTCGTTTGTAAACTTTCTTATGTTCTTATGTTCTTATGTTCTTATGAATGTTCCCTAAGCATGTTTCAAATGTTCCCTAATTTATGTTACAAATGTGCCTTAGCACCTCTCTCTCTCTCTCTCTCTCTCTCTCTCTCTCTGTAGATGCATCATAGGGAACATATGTAACAGTCTCTCTTTTTGTTTACCAAAAATGAGAGTGAACGTATTTCAAGTGGGTGTTGCCTTGGTTGGAAACGTTTTAAGATTATTTACGAAGTGTAAAGTGGATTTGTCTCAGTTCTCCGTAGTTTTCAATGTATGTGCCATTCAGTAGCGTTAATGTTACAGATGTGCCCTATGCAGTGGTAGGGTCAATAAAATGTCAGTAAAACTTTATTTTAGCAATTATGGAGGGGAAGAACTGCAAATAGAGGGTCCCCACTAATTATCTAACTTACCAACAACGTTTCAAATTAGGTCTTGCGAAGCTGCCAAATAATGCTGTATAATCGTATGTGTCTTCATACACCGGCTGCTATAGTCTGATAGCTTTGATTATATATATATATTTTCTCGTGAACCACAAATGCTATTTGCTTGATTTTTACAGAGTATGTTATAAATACCATTCTTATGAAGCCTGACAAATTGTATGATTATGAATATTTTCAAATCATTTGTTTGTTTTTCCTAACATGTTACAAATGTTCCCTATGTGAAAGATGCATTATATCTTAATAACGTCTAAACAATTAAAGATATACAGATTATTATTTTCGGTAAAGTTATAACACATTGCTATTAACTATGTGTGTCAGTAAAAGTTTAAAAAATCCTAACAATTTTTTATTGATCCTGCAAAATAAGTGTTTAGGGAACATTTGTAACATAGTTAGGGTTAGCCACTGGGTAAGGGTTACATCTTCAGCAGTAAGTTTATTCATGTTAATTATTCTCATCAATGTTAAAGAACAATAAGTTCTATTATGTGTGTCGATAAAATGCTGATATTCCATAACGTTTGCTTGTGTATTCTGCAAAACACATATTTAGGGAACATTTGTAACATTAGGGTTACGATTTGCCATAGACGCGGAATGAGTTTGATTGTGATGTTAAATGGGGTTTAAAGACGCAGTCGCCTCAGTGCTGATTACTATTGCTGTGTTTCTCCACTTCTACTCCATGCTTGGGAACGCCCACATCCAGTGACGTCAAAACCGGTGGAAAAGCGGGCCGGTTCAAAAAAGATCAGCTGGATCCCAGGCCGAGCAGCAGCTCCGGCTCCAGCACCGGCACCATGTCGCTGGAAAAGCGCTAAGTGAGCTCACAGTGAGCTCAGTGTAATGTCTGCTCTGGTGAGCTCACAGTATGACCTAGTCGTGAGTTCACGTCTTCACTGGGTAGTCCTTGACAACTTAATTGACTCAATTCTTGGGCTTAATTGGTCAAAATGACCATTGCAAATCGATTCTGAAAAGCAGAAGTCAGGCCAGCAACACACAGACACAGCCCGGTAAGCTGTACAACCTTAATTAAACATACAGATGGGCTCCAAACAGCACAGAGGAATTTAACAAAGCAATCAGTTCTACAGAAATAACCAACATCATCAACTCTTTCCTCAGCTCACAGTATCAGCCTGACATCTCAGGACTAAATCTGGCCATAAATGATATCAATCAAATATTTCAAATTGCAGCCACAATGGCAAATCTTAAAAAGACAAAGAAAAAGATAAACCAGAATCACACACACACACAGACATGGTTTGATGATGAGTGTAAATCAATACGAACAAATTTAAGGCACCTATCCAATCAAAAACATCCAGTTCTGGGAAATGTGGAACAATTTAAATTCAACAAAACAACAAGAATTGGCAATACAAAATGGAACCATTTGGAAAAAATACTTTGAAAAGCTTTATAAAGATATCCAACAAAATGATCTGACACACTAACAAATTGAACCCAGGGAAAAACTGAAATTACTCGAACAATCAATTAAAAATAATCAAAACCCAACTGATGCTCCAATCACCCTACAGGAAATATCTAAAAAGCTCCAGGCACTTCCACCCAGAAAAGCCTGCATCCCGGACAGCATCAGCACTGAGATGCTCAAACACAGCAGCGCACAACTGCAGGAGGCTGAGCTTAAATTGTTCAACATGGTCCTCAGCACCCCTGACTTTAACCTGGCAGTGAAGGCACTCAAAGACAAAACAAGAAGAGCTTTCTACACAATCAGAAGAAGAACACACCAAACCACGCATGCAGGGCAGAATTAGGCCGCTACCCAACTCTCATTAATATAAAGAAAAGAGCACTGCAATTCTGGTGCACCTGAAGAAAAGTGAGTCAGACTCACTGCAGTACAAGGTCCTCCAAACCCAAGAGTTCAGCCCTGAAAAGAGTCCCCTGAGTCAGCTGGCCCTGAAGCTCACGGCACTGACCCCTGCTAATACTGCAAACAGAGACCAGCTTCAGGTCAGCACTGCTTACCTGCCCCCAATTAGAGTCAACCAAATCATAAAGATAATCAAAACCTCCTATCTGGAACATTGGAACAATGAAACCAAATTCCCAAAGTAAACTGGATTGCTATCGGGCCCTAAACAGAGAAAACACCCTGACAGAGTATCTCTTCACTGTCAGAGATACGAAGCAGAGACGCATCCTGACCAAGTACAGGCTCAGTGACCACAGCCTGGCCATAGAGACAGGCCGACACAGGCAGAGCTGGCTGCCCAGAGAGGAGCGGCGCTGTGGTCACTGCGAGACAGGAGAGGTCCAGACAGAGATGCACTTCCTCCTCCACTGCAATAAATATGCCAAAATAAGGGACACATTCTTTAATAAATTCATAAATATTGTAAAATCATTTTCTGAATTGATACATGAAAAACAAATAGCTATCCTCCTGGGGGAGGGACACACTGCCCCCCTGGCCGCCCAATATGTAGCCGCCTGCCACAGCCTGAGGGGCTCACTGTGAAAACATACAGGAGCACCAGCTGTAAACTTGTTAAGTATAAATAAAGTAAATGTACATGTCTATTAAGATTTTATTTATACATTATTTTTCTTACCTTTTATTATTTTTCAATTTATGTATATAATATTAACTGCTTTGGCAACACTACGAAACTGTTTGTCATGCTAATAAAGCACCCTTGAATTGAATTGAATTGAATTGAGAGAGAGAGAGAGAGATTGTGTGAACAGAGCACTGCTGTAATACAGCATGAAAAGAGCCGGTGCAGTGAAGCGATGATTACAATAATGATTATTAAAAGAGTTATATATGATATTAATGATTTAATTGAGGTTATAATGGACAAGTCAAAAGGTTAAAATGTTTGGCTCTATGTAGGTTTCGAGCCGCGCTGTTTGGGGGCCCAGTGCTGCTCCGACGCCGCCGCTCTGATGCTTTGGGCGTTTAACCCGCAGCGCAACCGGAGCAGCACCGTAAAACAACTAGAAGACAGATCTTATAAAGTGTTATTTAGTTGTACATATACTGCACAGCACAAGAAACATTGGGAAAACAAGACAGCTATATGAGTGACATGTAATGTTATATGTACCTTGGATATTTTAGACGTTTTATTAAAGCACTGTCCTGTGCTACTGAAATATCATCAACTATTACAATTTGAAAGCTCCCCAAATCCTTTCAGATGCCTCTCCTAATGAAATGTGTGGAATTCAGATCGGGAATATTTGCCCGTTTGTGATCCATTCGCTTGTTCTACGTGCACATGCTATACAAATGAAAAGAATAGAAACCTATTGTGAATCCAAGGTTGTCTATTAGTGAGTAAGATGTTCATTAGATTCACATTTGAGTTGTATTTCATGTCAGGATGTGAGCGCAGTTGTGAAGGATTCAGAAATCAGTTCTTGGAATCGTATCCTAAACTGAGTAAGGGGCTGGATTTGAACTCATGAAGATTTCAGGATCTTGGATGTTATTCCTTGCCCTGATGAGGGGTACTCATAAAATATTGAAGGGACCCAGAAATCCACATTGGCTCTGCCATGATCTATGTAAGGCCACTACAAAGAGATCTTAATATGGATAAGGTACGAGCTTATTGTTTTTTGTTTTCATGTGTTTCCTAGTGCCAGTACATGATTATTCACCAGTCTTCTGTGCTGGGTTTTGAGGGTTTCACATGAAGCTGTATTGTAACATTTTTTTTGCTGTGAATCATGTGACTGCTGCAGTGCATGTTTTAGGTTCCTGTACTGTCCTTATCAACTGGGCCCCTGATGACGTGCCTCTTTTGTGACGGAGAGAGAATCACAGTGATGGCTGTAGCAGCGGGTATACAGTACTACATGATCTATTTTTAAAGTCTTACTTGTAGCAAAATGTATAAATGTGTTTAGTTGGTTACAGGAAATATGCATTCTAATTTAGTCTTACCAAAATAAATGTAATGCTCTCATTAAATGATTTCAAAATGAAGAAAAGCTGATTGGCTGCGATTTGATTTAATATCGTTTAAACTGTGATTATATGGTGTAGAACCGTGTGGGAAATAAGTGGAGAAATCATGGAGATAAAGCAAATAGAACTTTAATCGAGCCGCTCGGAAGCCCCACGTCAGGAATAATTCCTTCAGTGAGAACTTAATGTTTACCAACATGAGTGCAGCTTTATAGGAAAATGACGTAACATCTTATGGCCGTTCATCCAATCAGAAGATACAGGTCCGGGTCCGTTTTATGATCTGTCCTCCCGTGAAGAGGTGATGGATCCAAAGCAGATGTCCGTCTTTGATGTGCACTAGGAAGATGCGATCCCACGGTCGTCATTTACCTAGTGTCAATCGCTCGTTAACAGAAACAATTCCTGCCTATCTGGAGAAACGATTAAGTCATTTAAGTCATTAAGTCAAACGATTAAGGGGGGCTTGATTTATGACTGATGTCAATCCATGCCATCTTTTGGAAATGCCGGTTGGCACGGGTTCGTAGCTCTGTGTCGGGATTTCGGCTCTCGTCCATTTCAAAGAGTTTTTATTTCCTACAGGCCCCCTTCCCCAGACATCTCACAGCAGGGATTCCAAGCTATTTGGCCCATTCTTGGTGCCATCCTCCCAAGACTGTCACTTTGATGTAAACCAGTTCACATGCTGATGAGTTAAGGAAATCTGATAAATTTGGGGGGGAGAGGTCTTCTTTAGATCAGTGCTTCAGCTCAGAGCTAAAATGCTCTTATCAGAATACACCAACATAACGCTACACTGGTTAATTCTGTTCTGGGAAAACCACAATCCTGCAGGTTTAATAAGTCTCTCTACACATCAGTCCCTGAGTACCTTCAACCAATGGTCATTTTGACCAATTAAGCCCAAGAATTGAGTCAATTAAGTTGTCAAGGACTACCCAGTGAAGACGTAAACTCACGACTAGGTCACACTGTGAGCTCACCAGAGCAGACATTACACTGAGCTCACTGTGAGCTCACTTAGCGCTTTTCCAGCGACATGGTGCCGGTGCTGGAGCCGGAGCTGCTGCTCGGCCTGGGATCCAGCTGATCTTTTTTGAACCGGCCCGCTTTTCCACCGGTTTTGACGTCACTGGATGTGGGCGTTCCCAAGCATGGAGTAGAAGTGGAGAAACACAGCAATAGTAATCAGCACCGAGGCGACTGCGTCTTTAAACCCCATTTAACATCACAATCAAACTCATTCCGCGTCTATGGCAAATCGTAACCCTAATGTTACAAATGTTCCCTAAATATGTGTTTTGCAGAATACACAAGCAAACGTTATGGAATATCAGCATTTTATCGACACACATGATAGAACTTATTGTTCTTTAACATTGATGAGAATAATTAACATGAATAAACTTACTGCTGAAGATGTAACCCTTACCCAGTGGCTAACCCTAACTATGTTACAAATGTTCCCTAAACACTTATTTTGCAGGATCAATAAAAAATTGTTAGGATTTTTTAAACTTTTACTGACACACATAGTTAATAGCAATGTGTTATAACTTTACCGAAAATAATAATCTGTATATCTTTAATTGTTTAGACGTTATTAAGATATAATGCATCTTTCACATAGGGAACATTTGTAACATGTTAGGAAAAACAAACAAATGATTTGAAAATATTCATAATTACAGCATACAATTTGTCAGGCTTCATAAGAATGGTATTTATAACATACTCTGTAAAAATCAAGCAAATAGCATTTGTGGTTCACGAGAAAATATATATATATAATCAAAGCTATCAGACTATAGCAGCCGGTGTATGAAGACACATACGATTATACAGCATTATTTGGCAGCTTCGCAAGACCTAATTTGAAACGTTGTTGGTAAGTTAGATAATTAGTGGGGACCCTCTATTTGCAGTTCTTCCCCTCCATAATTGCTAAAATAAAGTTTTACTGACATTTTATTGACCCTACCACTGCATAGGGCACATCTGTAACATGAACGCTACTGAATGGCACATACATTGAAAACTACGGAGAACTGAGACAAATCCACTTTACACTTCATAAATAATCTTAAAACGTTTCCAACCAAGGCAACACCCACTTGAAATACGTTCATTCTCATTTTTGGTAAACAAAAAGAGAGATTGTTACATATGTTCCCTATGATGCATCTACAGAGAGAGAGAGACAGACAGACACTAACTCTCTCTCTCTCTCAGCTGGGAGTGTGTGGGAGGGGTCTGCAGTGAGCGGGAGTGCTGCTGAGAGCTCTGTCCTTTGGCTGCGTTTTTTTGTTGCTTTACTTTTTTCAGTTTGTTTATTTTGTCTTCTGTTTTCAGTGCTTTTCTTATTGTGGGGGAACAGGGGAGGGGAGGGGGGAGTACCGGTAGTTCTTCCCGGGTCGGGGGGTCGGACCCCCTGAATGCGTCTTTTGAAAAACTGACCCGACGCCATGGAGTCAAGATCGCTCCGGTGCAGTTCTGCCCCCTAGAGCAGTGTGTGTTAGCGGTTGGGGAGGTAGCAGGGTGTGAAAATATCAAGTCTGCTGCCATTGTTATCTTCTTAAAAACCACTGATCTGCTCAATCAGCTAGTGGCTAATGGCACAGTGTTAGACGACACTTTCACCCCGGTGTTGCCGCTCGCTGCTCCTGCCCGGAAGGTAACGCTGTCTAACGTCCCTCCGTTCATCCGCACCGGCTCGGGCAGCTGATGTCCGGCATTAAGAGGGTCCCGCTGGGCTGCAAAGCCCCGCAACTGAAACACGTCGTGTCCTTCCGAAGGCAGCTGTATATGATCCTCAATAACATCAATGAGGATCTTAATGTCATTTTTAAATTTAAGATCGACAATACCGACTACGTCGTGTTCGCTACTTCGGAGTCCATGAAGTGTTTCAGGTGTGGGAGCGAGGGGCATGTCGTGAGGAACTGTCCCGAGCAGGACAGGGAGCGGGAGGAGGAGCGGGGCGACGCGGGGAGGAATAGAGACACCGGCCCGCAGCCACAGATGCAGCGGGCAGACAGAGATCGAGCCCCGGCGGAGGAGACAGTCGCCGGTCGGACCGATGGTACCACTGATGCCGTGACGGGGGAAGAGCTGCCCGGAGGCGATGACGCACAGCTGGGGGACGGGGTCGAGGCAGCGGGGGATAGTGACGACCGAGACGCCGGGGGGAGATGGTGTTGAGGCGGTGCACGGGGCGCTGGTTAGTGACGAGGAACAACCTCAGCAGCCAGCAGACGGGCGGACAGACACACAGGGTGTAGCCGAGGAGGAGGCAGGGCCAGGCTCGGCGGTACAAGCCGAGGCGCCGGGTGGAAAAAACGCACTAAGAAGGTGCTGGGAGGGAGCACGGACGGTGTTGGTAAATAGTGGCAGTAAAAGAAGTGGTGGCACAGTAGTGAAGCTGGGGTAGCGAGCGGCTTGGTGGGGAAAGGTCCGGCTACACGCTGGAGCATCGCGGCTCGGAGTGACAGTGAGGGCGGCTTCACGGATTCCTCTCTCGCCTCCTCGTCCTCGGTGAGTCAGAGCTGCAGTGAAGGATATCAGGAGGTTTTTAGAGAAAACGAAGGGAAAGAGGTCTGTTGTAGTGGAGCAGTTTTTCCCAGATCGTGCACGCCTGCTGGCCTCTATTAAGTTTTTACAGAAACCCTGACCTATCAATTTGTACAACACTCACTGAAAACCATGGTTGGGGTCAATTCCTGTTTTTCAATTCCAATTCCTCCTACAAATCAATTCAAAATTGCAATTACTTTTTGCATTCACAGAATATTCTTTATTGGAATTGAATTGAAAAGGGAATTAAAAATTGAATTGGAATTGACCCCAACCCTGTTGAAAACAAAACAAAAAATACAGATCTGGTTCTTCAAATCTTCACTCTGGTTTCATTCTGTGTCGTAGTTCATTTATCTTGCTGTTAATTGCACCACCAATTACACTCTTTGGGGTACTGGGCAATTTTTTCAAGGTAGCCCCTAAAAAACATGTATCACATAGATTTAATGACTTGCACATAGATATATAAAAATCTTTTAATAAACATACCACATATCTTTGAGAAGGGTTCATTAGTTACATATTGCCACAGTAAATCAACATTTTTGTGTGTGGGTGTATTTAAACGTTTTGGTGTATGCTCTTAAACTTGTCTTACACTAGTTCATAGTAAAATCTGTACTTGGCGAAGCAGCTATGCAAAGGCAGTCTTTTCTCCATTAATACCTTGCTTAAGCATTACATTGATGTGGCACAACTGGACTGAAATGTGAAGTATTTGCTCAAAAGTCAAATTTAAATGAGACATGAAAGTTTATATTGTCAAGGATCCCATGGCACTATTCATTATTATTATGTATTAATATGTCTGAAGCATTAATCCAAGGTGATTTACAAGGTGTTGTTGAAAGAGTGACGTGGCTGAATTCTAAGTCAGGCTTCCCTCAATCAGGTCTAACAAATTTGTTATGACTCCACCTTTACTGCTGTGTAGTAATCTGCTGGTACAAAATGGCTGCACCCCAGAGGGTGGTGGGTGAAGTGAGTCTGTAGAGCACTTTGGGATCTTTCCAGCTGCTACATGTAAGGTATTATTATTTATTAATAAATTAACTCTAGTCTCTGAAACTAAAACAAAGGCCAAAGGAACATTTCAAATGCTAACCCTTTGTGTTCTATACAGTTAAAAAGGAGAGTTAGAAATTTTGTACAACAGCATTTACATACCATATATGGCTTCCACCTTTAAGCGATCCAGAGGTGTCTTTTTCTCCGAAGTTGGATCTCTCTTGCTGCCACCACCACGAAGATTGCTCTTTAATAATGTTGGAAAGTCAAAGACAGCAACCGTCAGGGTTCTTGCATATGACGTATTCGTGCTGCACCTCTCTGCAAGGATCCAGGACAGTTTGTCAATGTAAACTCCAGTGCCTGGGAATATTTCCACCTAAAAGACAATGGTAAATAAAAAACAAGTTTATCCCCAAACTATTCTTATATTATGTTAAGTGGAATACATTATCAGTAAGGCTGTGATTTTGTTACAGAAATGTGTTATTAAAGACCACAGTATGTCTCAATTCTAAGTTTATTAATTTACAGACATAATAAAGTCAGTGAATCTGTGACACCCATAATTCAATTACATTCTTATTATCAACTATAACTATGAATATAACTGATAATGTAGCATCATTAGATTGTTTACAACCAATATTTGTTTTCAATATATATATTTTTACCTTGTCTTTGTAATATTGTAGACCAAGAGTGTTATACCTGTTTTGGTGATTCTTTGTCAGATTCAGAACAATTTGCTGTGGGGCTGTCAGAACCACTTGATGGTGACACACTTTTGTCTTCATTGCTGATAAATGTGGCTTTTGTTACAATTTTTTTCAGATTGTCCAAAAGGTCTGGAATCTCTGGAGAAAAAAACCTTAGTATTAAATGATAATCATTTCTAGTAATATATTTAATACAAAGTGAAAACAAAACCATCAATGCCTGCAATTATACTTGAGAGACTTGCTCTATGTTATTGGCAAACTGACCTTTTTGTGGGTCATTAACATTAGCTACGAAAAAAATAAAAAAGATAAAATACAAGAATTACCAGGTCTAATGTAATGCATATAGTCATTAATGTAGGATTATGAAGTTATGTTGAAAAACTTTATTTAATAATCAGTATTATTAAACTATTAGACAGTGCACATTAAGAGTCTGTATTGTGGTTCTAGATTACTTCAGTATGATCAACTATAATACATTACTCTGGAATCTAAATTACTGAAGAATAACATTTATCAAGGTAAGGAATTATTTGCTATAAATAAAAAAACTTACCATCAACCATACGGTTTCGAAGACATTGGTTTTCATTTTTAAGTCTTGTGTTTTCCTTTTCGAGCTGCTTAACTTTTTGCTGTAGCTCAACTTCACTGGACTCTTTAAATGTCTGTAGAATATGACGGGATCTAATTCTTGAAGCTCCATCGGTTTTCTTTCTTATTTTGTGCTGTATTCAGAGAGGAAGAGAGTTTAAAATGAAAATATATATATATATATGAATATGATTAAAAAAAAACAATCCTGCAATACATTTATTTAATATTTGCAGTAATTATCTCACCGGTAACTGTGGTTCATCAAGGTCACTATCATCTGAAATTTGAAGTTTTTTGTTTGGTTTAGGTACTCTCTTCATTTTAGGACAGGGCATTTTTGTTAGGTCATTAAGTTTTCTTCTTAGTTCGCCTTCTTTTCCTAAAATAAAAATAAAATAAATAAAACCCTGCATTATGTCCACAGATATTTGGGGATTATATTTATTTGTCATAAAAATACTGTGCTTTGACCATACAAATTAAGATGAACAGCCAACACTGAATCAAAACTGAAGTTAAATTATATCTGGTTTAATTTATTTTGTGATTTGGGGGATTTTATTGTAAAGCACAACACACAATAAATCGTTCTTACAAATGCCAGTCAAGTATGACGAGTTTTTAGCGCCCTCACCACCACCTACCATGTTATAAGAGTATGTTAGAAGTACAACACATTAATAACTTAAACATTCATTTCAAATATACTGTGATTGTATATATCAAATAGCATGTAAAGACTTTAATGTTTTTTTTTTAAATAAACATTGTTACCAGTCATAATGATCTGCGCTTCATGGACAGGCCATCCACCTTTTGGAGGTTTGTTCGTGTCTCTCCACTCTGCTCTGAAGTTTCGAGTCGTCTCTTCGTCATCATCAGCAATGCTGAATAAATCAAAATTGCGAAAGCAAGCAGTGGGAATCACGCTGTAAGAGTCTTTGTCGACCCCGCTTTCCCACTTCACCAACGCGTGCATCACCGCCATACTACCTTCACCTTCTCGTCCGTTTTTTCTGCGCGTTTTTCCCCCGACAAGTCACGGCACAAAAAACAGTCCCGCTCTGCATTCTGGTACTTGGCGTTCTTAATAACACCAACAGGGTGTAATCGCATAGACCACTCGAGTATAAAGTACTACATATCCCATCAGTTACAGTTTTTTTTCATCTTCTGAAACTGCAATTTAGCACTTTCAACTGTTTCTTAGTGATTCCTAGAATTACTAACCGGTATTGTAGTCAATGTGTTTATAACCTTTTTTGTTTAACGATTTGTGTGTTATCCTATGGGATCCCATGGTCTTTGATTTGGTCACGGAAGTGATTTGTCTTTGATTTGTTGATCTAGAGTTGAATTTTAATTAGTTTTTCCCTTTTGTATAATTAGTGTAGTGCTACATTTAGTCTTTGTTTTTAAATAAATTTGACAATTTATATCTTTGGAATTGGTGTCTGCGTCCAATTATTACAGAAATTGAGTTCTACAAGACTCCAGGATGATACTATGATACTATGAGGTGATACTATGAATTCACTTCTTTAATTGAAATGTATAAGTGTACCTTACGCTACATATATGTATGTATGTATGTATGTATGTCCAATTGCTTTGACAATACAAATGAATTGAATTGAGAGGGAGAGAGAGAGAGAGAGAGAGAGAGAGAGAGAGAGAGAGACAGACAGACAGACTGACAAACAGAAAAACAGACAGACACAGACACACACACACACAGAGCCAGCCAGCCAGCCAGCTCAGCGATGACATCACGAGCCTCTCTCAGCTGACTGCTATGACATCACAGAGCACGTACATTCCGTTGCTTGCCGTCTGTCAACCACTCAGTCACTGCCAGCCAGACTGGCTGGCTGGCTGGATGTGGGGGCTGCTTGCTGCTGCTGCGTACCTTAGCAAGCTTATTTGCTTGACCGGCCTTCCTACTCCTCTGCCCACATGCCCACCTATGCCCGATCTGCTGTTCACCTGGATCACAGCTCCGCCCCAACAAGGCAGAGCCCCCCAAGAATGGTACAAACTCACCCACGATCCCCTCCACGGAAAGCTTTAGCAAAAGGCAAAAGCGTTATACGTAATGAAGAGGAACCCGAGTCCAAGACGCATCCGACCAGCCATACATATTTGTGTGTATTAAAGATCACATTTTCTTACATTTAGTTTTTCTGTACTTTATTACATCTTATTGTGATTTATAAAAGTATTGTTTCTTTTCCATATGTATGTATGTATGTGTGTGTGTGTGTGTGTGTGTGTGTGTGTGCCTGTCTCTGTGTGAAAGTGTGTGTGTGTGTGTGTGTGTGTCTGTCTGTCTGTCTGTGAAAGTGTGTGTGTGTGTGTGTGTGTGAAAGTGTGTGTGAGTGTCTGTCTGTCTGTCTGTCATGTAACTTGCACATCTGTTAGGGCACCATTAATGCAGAGATGTACACATATTGTTTATTTTCCATATATATGTATGTATGTATGTATGCATGTCCAATTGCTTTGACAATACAAATGCACTGAATTGAGACAGAGAGAGAGAGAGAGAGAGAGAGAGAGGTGCTAAGGCACATTTGTAACATAAATTAGGGAACATTTGAAACATGCTTAGGGAACATTCATAAGAACATAAGAACATAAGAACATAAGAAAGTTTACAAACGAGAGGAGGCCATTCGACCCATCATGCTCGTTTGGTGTCCATTAATATCTAAGTGATCCATGGATCCTATCCAGTCTATTTTTAAATGTTCCCAAACTTTCAGCTTCTACCACTTTCCATCTTGAATGCCTTGAAGCCCAATTTCCATTTGTTGTCCCCTGGTGCGTGTGTCCCTGCTGATCTGGAAAAGCTCCTCTGGTTTGAGGAACCTTTCATGATTTTGAAGACTTGGATCAAGTCCCCACGTAATCTCCTCTGTTCCAGGGTGAAAAGGTTCAGTTCCCTCAGTCTCTCCGAGTAGGACTTTCCCTTCAGACCTGGAATAAGTCTGGTTGCTCTCCTCTGAACTGTCTCTAAAGCAGCAATATCCTTCTTGAAGTGTGGTGCCCAGAACTGTACACAGTATTCCAGATGAGGTCTAGCGCATTGTACAGTCTTAACATTACTTAAATTCTACACTTTTGACGATATACCCTAGCATTCTGTATGCCTTTTGTATTGCTTCCCCACATTGTTTGGATGGAGAAAGTGAATCCACATAGATTCCTAGGTCTTTCTCATGCATTACTTCATCTAGATCTGTACCTCCCATAGTGTAATTATAGTGGACATTTTTGTTTTACTGCATGTATTACCTTGCACTTGTCCACATTGAATTTCATTTGCCAGGTGTCAGCCCACAACTGAATTTATCTAAGTTCCTCTGAATAGCATGTGCTGCCAAGATTGTATCTGCTAAGCCACCTATTTTAGTATCATCTGCAAATTTGACAAGGTTGCTAAGTATCCCAGAGTCCAGATCATTAATATAGATTAGAAAAAGCAAAGGCCCTAGTACTGATCCCTGTGGAACTCCACTAACAACCTCACTCCAGTTAGAAGTGACTCCTCTAATCTGTTTCCTATACATCAACCAGTTCATAATCCATCTACTTACATGACCCTGAATGCCTACAGCTTCCAATTTGAGGATCAGTCTTTGGTGTGGAACCTTATCAAAAGCTTTTTGGAAATCTAAGTATATCATATCATATGCTTTCACGTGATCTACAGCTGCAGTTCCATGTTCAAAAAAATGTATTAAGTTAGTAAGACATGATCTGCCTCGTCTAAACCCATGTTGACTATCTCCAAGAATATGGTTTTCATTGAGATGCTCCTCTATTTTCTGTCTAATCATTTTTTCCAACATTTTACAGGTGATGCAGGTGAGACTGATTGGTCTGTAATTTCCTGGCTCAGTTTTGTCCCCTTTCTTGTGGATTGGTATGAAATTTGCTGTCTTCCAGTCAGTGGGAACATCCCCTGTTCTAAGTGTCATTTGAAATAATCGAGTTAACGGCCTATACATAATTTCCCTCATTTCTTTAAGTACTGTTGGAAATATCCCATCTGGCCCAGGTGATTTGTTTGATTTTAATTCTGCTAGTCCCTTTAGTACCTCCTCCTCATTTATCCTGATCTCTCTTAGGGTTTGACTGGATTGATTGTCAACCTGTGGCATGTCATCTGTTTTTTCTTTTGTACAAACCTCTGTGAAATACTCATTTAGAATATTTGCCACATCTTGTTCGTTTTCCAAGATACCTCCATTTTTGCCCTTTATCTGTTTCACCTCCTCCTTAATTGACCGCTTGCTGTTGTAATTTTGAAAAAAGCTCATTGCATTGGTTGTAGCTCCAAGAGCTATGTTTCTTTCTATTTCCCTCTTTGCTTTCCTGATCCCTCTCTTAAGATCTCTTTGCAGCTCAACATATTCTATGTATTTTGTTTCATCACCATCCCTTTTGTATGTGCTATACAACATTTTCTTCCTCTTTATATTTTTTTGCATGCCTCTGGTTTGTATGTATGTATGTATGTATGTATGTATGTATGTGTGGAAGGAAAGTTAGAAATTCTTTTCTCACAACTGTTTTTCTCTCTTGTATACTTAAGAAAGATAAGGTCAAGCTAGAAGGTCAGGAGGCCATAAGGTAGTTTGATTTCTCTTTGTTATTTACAATGAGAACCTTGGAGACAATGTCAAACAGAATGACCTACGTGCCTGTTCCCTAATACCATGTATAGACCTATGAACTCTGTTCGATAATGATATATGTTCTGCTTAGTTAGCCTTTAAGATAACATAGTAATGACTTTCTAGCATGTATGTATGTATGTATATATATATATATATATATATATATATGTATGAATGTATGTATGTCCAATTGCTTTTGACAATACAAATGAATTGAGAGGGAGAGAGAGACAGACAGACAGACTGACAAACAGAAAAACAGACACACACACAAACACACACACACACAGAGCCAGCCAGCCCGCCAGCCAGCCAGCCAGCTCAGCGATGACATCACGAGCCTCTCTCAGCTGACTACTATGACATCACAGAGCACGTACATTCCGTTGCTTGCCGTCTGTCAACCACTCAGTCACTGCCAGCCAGACTGGCTGGCTGGCTGGATGTGGGGGCTGCTTGCTGCTGCTGCGTACCTTAGCAAGCTTATTTGCTTGACCGGCCTTCCTACTCCTCTGCCCACATGCCCACCTATGCCTCTACTCCAAGATACTTATACAATAGAAAAACTATGGTAATAATAATATAGCCCAAGACAAAAAATATTAATCTTTCTAGACTGTATTAAAGTTCAGCACTTCGGAAAAATAGAATTATTTTGTATTTCAATAAAACACACACCCAACCAATGTAAATGTCACGGACGGTGTTAATTAGCTCCTTAATCACCATTACTTATTATATTTATATTTCACTTCACTTTATGCAATATGGCTTGTGTATTTTGTTTGGTTCTATATTGCCATTATTTTGTGTGTTGATTATCTTTCACTTTATTGTTTAATTTGTTATTCACTTAGTATTATTTTGATTGTTTGCACGCGTGCCTTATTATTTTTGTTTCTTCTTTCTTTCACAACTCACCTGGGTCCACCTGCACTCTTCACACGCGTCCCCACTTAATCACCCTGCCCTGGGAGAGGAGAGGATTATCTGCTGTAGTCCACTTTCCAATGTGGGAGGTCTCTGCGGCTCATATCTCATTCAATTATTTATTCATTTATCCTACATCAAGTTTATTTATTTTCCCACGTTTCATTCAATCACCATCAGAAGCTCTCTGTGCTAAAAGTGGCAGCACATTTGTCTCACACACATCAAACTCACCTTTTCCTGCTTCCCAAGCCTTATCAACTTACTCAGACCCTCGTCAACTTACTCAAACCCTCTTCAACTTTGGTTAACATTGCTCTGCATTCTAACAGCTATTCTTTCTCCTATTCTTAATTTCTTACAAGAAATGTATTCAGGTTTTTTTATCAATATGTTTTATTTATATTTATACAGATGTCACTCCATTATTCGTTTATCGAAGTCATATATGTACCTAACAAAATATTAGCCAATAGGCCATTGATCTCAATAATGATTCCCATAATCCTAGGACACCTTCTCTTTTACTCTCCCTTTCCATTCTTACTTTTCTCCTGTAAAGCATTTTATATTACTTGAGCTTACTTATTCTATAGTTGTAATCTTATACTTCTGCGGTATCTTACCCTTTTCCTACATCACTCATCTTAAAACCATGGTCTACTTTGACTTTCATTTCAGGTATTATATGCTAGGCACCAATAACCAAACATTTTCTGAAAGACTGTAACATGTCACCAGACTGTTTACATTCTCCTGCTTTCACAGGCTGTCAGGGCTGCACCAGGCTCTCTTCTAGCCTTTCGTTTCCTTGAATTTGACTTTTGACAGAGCTTGTCCATAACATGATGTTTAACAAACAAATTCTGGTTCTTCTTGTGGAGACACCATGACTATTTATGTATTACTATTATTATCCATCTGTTTATTCAATGTATATTTTGGATTACTTTTCTTATAATAGTCTTTCTTTCTGATTTCTGATGCTTGAGGCACTCTGTATAGAGCCAAAGATCCTCATGAATATGATAAATCTGTTGTTACATTTTTAAATATAATTCTAAAATGATTGCCAAAACATAGACATTTACCTTATATCACCTTCAAACTATACATATACATAAACACACAAAGCACATACACATTGATATCTAAAGATAATTCAGATATCCGATCTGTGGCATGTTTTATTGACCCTGCAGTGTCTCAAACAGCCCTTATAACTTATTATTTAAGCTTATGATTATTTAGAATAAAATGTCAAATAATCCCACTCGATTATTTCATTATTTCACTATCTCAGTTTTCTTGATCCATTGTGAAAAAGTTCTGTTATTTCCTCCTCATCTGTAGAGGCTACATTAGCCCACTCCCCGGTCTGATATTCTCGTAGTAACTGTATCCAAATGTTGGGCGGACATTTAGCCTTCACGATGATGTGTACATCGTGCGGGTGAAGGAGGTGAATAACCATCTTTTCATCTAGAATATCCCAAAAAGTTGTGTTACCCTGGTTTGGTTTTAATTTTGGGAGGGACGCCCATATCATTTCTTTTTCTCCTGGGGAGAAGGGGACATGGGTTTTAGTCGTATAGACTATTGATTGACCTTCCTCTTTACTCTGTCTAGTTTTGACTTGCATGGGTGCAGCTGGGACCGTTTTCAGAGCGGTCAGATCTGGATACAATGTATTATTATAACCAAAATCAGTGATTGATTTATATTCCGGATTATATGGGGGAGGAGCGCTAGCAAAACCTCCTTTTTCATATTCCCATGCTTTGCGATCTAAATCATCCCAATCGGGCCTGTCGTCCTCGGAGTGATCTGTGTCGCGACGCGCTCCTAACACGGCAGCACATCGCGCACCTACACCTTCACCTTTTCTGACCACTTTTCTTGCCCTTCTAATTTGCCTTGTAGTTCTATTAATTCTATCGTATTTTTCACAACTTCTTCTCTCAATTCACATTACTGTTTATGATGATCTTCCATTTCTGTTATTTTCTTTTCTTGATTCTCACCAACCTGACACAATATCACAATTCCTTTCTCTGTCTTATCTGGTTGTTGTTGCTTCCACCAGTCCCGGTGCTCCTTCGGAGACCAGTCTTTCTCCCAACTTCCTTCCAACATTTTCTTCTCTACATTCTGTTTTTTTATTTCTCAAAAAACCAATAATGCTGGTGTCACTCACTGTGACGATTTATCTGAAATATTACATTATTATATATTATATTATGTATATATATTATAATAAAAACAAACACTCCAGTAAGGTACGGACACCCGTACATGACACTGGCTAAGGTAAGGGAACCCATAAACAACCATAAGCACCTAGGACCTAGGACAGACTGTAACTTGCTAACTTGCTAACTGTTTTGTTTGCTTCACATCGTTTGCTGCTAGTTGCATGCCAAATGAGTTCGTTCTGTCCAAAATATAAGCTTTTTTCTTCTAATAAACTCAATAAAAATACAGTGCACTAGCAACTATTTCCCTTTCAAAAGTTGTAGTCCCGTTTCAGTTAAAACAAAATGTGTTCTTCAAACAAAGAAAATACTTGTGTTTCTTTTCCCTCTTTACCTGCTCTTATCACAAAGCTTCTCAACACAATCTCAGGTGCAGGTGCACTCTGCGCTATCCTTTGCCCGAGCTTTGTCCAGGAAAACTCACTGTAGCCATCTTAGTTCAACACGGGCTCTCCTTACCTGCGAGTCACACGGGTCCAGTTCACTTTGCAAGTGAACAGTCTCTTCTCAGAAACAATAAGGAAACTTGGAAAGAAACACAATCCCAGGTCGGTGTTAAAAAAAAGTTCTTTGTTTTCATATTAAAAGAAAACATTTGTATTTTCTCTGCACACTTCACAGCTCCAATTAGCACACTCAACTAATCCCTGCCCCCCTCAGAACCGTCACTAAAGAAAGGTACTCACAGTCATTTTAAATATGACATCCTGTAGTGTTTGTTTTCAAAATATGATCTTATTATCACTTGAACCAAATAAATCCTTTGACCCACTAATACCAAATTACAGTTATGGGGGCCACAGATGTGATTTGAAAATACGATCTTCCATGTCTTTCTGTTGTGTTTTGACCTGGGGATCTGTAATTGTCCAAGTGGCTACTGCACATGTACTTATTTAATATTAAATGTGTTATTTAATTAGGCTTGGTTCTGGTGAGCATGTACAAGACGTCAGCTTTTTAAATAACTGTGTGTATTGGATCATACACATTTTAGAAATACTCTCTCAAACTTCCCGCATTGGTACCTCACCAGGGAGGTAGAAAACAGCAATAGCATTGAAAAAGTGTGATTGTAGTTCTGCTCTTCTGCAATATATTTCTACAATATCTTTAACATCTTCTTTAACATTGTTTTAAAGGCTGGGACCAATATGGTGGAATATCTCCAACACACGGACATTGAGAGACTCGACCCCTTTGTGCTGCTGCTCAGAGACCAACTCTCAGTTGTCTCTGAGTAGGCTATGGATCAACTTCCTTTCCTAATATGAAGGAGACAATGGATACAAAACCTATAGGCAACTATGAAAAACAGGTGATTATTGTTATTCTTCTCATTATAAACTACTTAATACATCTCTCGCATAAAGTACAACAGGATAGTGGTGACGTCATTCAGGATTGGATTGCCATTGGTCAAAAGCCCTCTGAGAGAAATTGTGTGGCGACACTCCACACTCTTAGAAGATATTGTTCTGCACAGAACCATAAAGGGTTCCTCGAGTAATCGCTCTGATGGATCCCTTTATGGTTCTATGTAGAACCCCTTCAAAGGGGTTACATGAAGAACCCCCAAACATAGCGTTCTACACAGAACCATTCGTTTTAAAATGTTATATATAGAACCCATTCAAAAGGGGGACACGTGCTATACCTGAATTTGTTTTCCAAATACAATCTTTAAAAAATGTATGAGTTCATATATACAAACACACATACACAACGTAGAAATCGCACTACTAGTGAAGTAACTTCATTTACATTATATGCCACAACTCCTCAATTTGGAACGCAAAAACAAGACATCTGATGTAAAAGTGTAAACTAATTACGAACAGCACTTTTGATTTTTATCTTCAATTCAGGGGCTACTTATTCGAACAGTAAACTGTATTCTCTCTTCAGAGTGACTGGAATGTTTTTGCCTACATTCAACTTAAATATGAAAGTTTCCAAAAACGGCATAGTTTTCTTTAAGGCTATTCAATGCCAAACACAAAATTCTCTCTGCTTTCAGTGCTTGTCCTTCAGCACAATTACACAGGTTCATGATGTTCTCATTTCAATACATTGTTTTCTTATTTAAACTATTTGACTTTGAGCTTACATTGAGAATAAAATCACGTTTGCAAGTAAAACCTGGCCAAGAAAGGAAGCAGCACTACAATAAAACAATACACAGAATACAAAGCAGTTCCTTCAAAAGTGAAAGTGATAAAGAGTGATGTCTGTCAGTAAATTACGTTGAGATACATATTGGTTATTTTGAATTAGGAGTCCAACTTCAATAACTTCTATTAACAAGCCAAAATACAGATCAGAATTACGGGTAATTGAAAATAATATGTAGCGCCTAGGTAAGCTTGGATGTGTTCAGAGAAACACTAAAAACGGACCTTCCTCACACCCGTCTTGTTGAGGTGGACGTGGTCATACAGGTGATGTGGCTGGATGTCTCAGTGGTGTGCCAGGTGGACGTTGGGGAGGAGGGCACATCTTCGGGATACTTCTGCGTTGATGGCCTGGATGATGTGCAGGGGCACGTCTGTGCGGGGCAGCAGTGTGGAGATGGTGATTTTGGCAGTTTGGAATTCCTCTGTGGCTTTCTTTGCCACCTGTCTCAGGGCTGAGGCCACATCGCCCCTGCGGGCACTCAGGTCGTTAGTGCCGGTGTGGATGAGGATGTGTTTGACCTGGCACAGCCTCCTCTTGGAGAGCAGCTCCAGGGCTCTCTGTGCTGTCGGGCACCAAAGCTTTTTCACTTTTCGCCCAGGGAAGAGGCGCCTCTCATCCAGGAACTTCCCATTGGAGTCGCTCAGAATGACCACCTCTGTGTTGACCTGCCACTCCGGGTTTTGCGTCGGGAGTGGTGGGGGCAGCGGGTGTGTTATAGGGGAGTGGCGTTTCAGGGGTTTGTGTATTAGTGGCAGGTCTGGTGATAGTGGGGGTGTCAGGAGTGGTGGGGAGTGTGGGTGGATCAGTGGGTGCGTCAGTGGGTGCGTCAGGGGTTGTAGGTGTTGTGGGGTCAGTGCAGTGCAGTCTCTGTGCTCCTCTCTTAGCTTCTCCAGCTGGCTCTGCAGGCTCCTCAGCTGGCTGTGCTGGGGTGTCCTGGTCAGCTCCTCCCTCGCTCTGTGCAGCTCCGTCCTCAGGGTTTGGCTCTGCTCCTCCTGGTCTCTCACTGCTGCTCTCAGCTTATGGATCTCAGCCTTGTGGTGCATCTTTAGTCCCTGAACTCCCGCAGTCTGTGGGAGATGGGGCACTGTCTGGCTCCGTGTGGCTGGGGGCAGACTGCAGGGTGGCTGGCTCTGGCTTGTGTTTCTCTACCTCAGTCTGCTGCTTTGAGGTGTGGAAGCCGAGAGATAATTGGTCCAGGCTGCTCTCGCTGTCCTGCACCATGATGGTCCCGTTGTGGTATACATTAAAAGTGAGCATCACACTGTCTGTGTCTTTCTCTACCAGCACTGAGATCTGCCTGCCTCTGCTAATGCCCCTCTTGTTGTTATTGGGGTATGTCTGGCACAGGGTTTTGTGAAAGGCGCTGTAGAACAGTAGATTGTTCTTGACCCTGTTTTCTCCTTTACCGGTGTAGTCTAGGATGAGGGTCTCAGGAGATGCTCTCATCACAGCTTGTTTGTAGTCCTTCTTAGCCTGTGCAGAGCGAATGTCTTCAGGGTATCGGATTTCAAAAGGCAGCTCTGCAGTCAGACTGCTGTTCGATAGATTTCTATCAGTCTCAGTGGCAGTTGGGCTCTCTCCTACTGTCACTCTATTCAAATCGGAGCTCTGCATTTTCATTGGCTGAGTCAACTACTGAGAATGCTTATTTATTTTATTAATACATATTTTTTTGTTTAATTATTTGTCTCTTACCTCCAATTCTTGTCTTCAGCTTTTCTTTTCTGACTTTTCTTCCTGAACTGTCTCTCTGCTTTCTTCTTTTTGTGTTTCTCTTAAAATTATTATTTTTTGAATACTTTTTCTTCTGAATTTCTATTCCATGTCTTCTGTGTATGTTTATAGTGCTATATATTCATTTGTAAATCACAAATTAAATCCGCTTATGTATAAAAACAAATGTTTTTTAGGAGCTCATATTCCTCTCTCTCTCTCTCTCTCTCTCTCTCTCTCTCTCTCTCTCTTTCTCTCTCTCCCTCTCAATTCAATTCATTTGTATTGTCAAAGCAATTGGACATACATACATATACATACATACATACATACATACATACATACATACATCTACACGGAAAATAAATAATAGAATTATGAATCACAATAAGATGTAATGAAGTACAGAAAATTAAAATGTAAAAAAATGTGATCTTTAATACATACAAATAAAGAAAATAGGTTTACTATTTCCAGATTCCTTTTTTGAAATACAATGACATGCATAACAAACAAGTATTTACATTATATTTACAGCCGGTGCTCGTGTGTCACTGTGTCCCTCAGGCTGTGGTAGGCGCTGACATATTGGGCAGCCAGGGTGGCTGTGTGTCCCTCCCCCAGGAGGACTGGTGTTTTTCTTTTTTCTCAGTTTTGTCACAGGTTGGGTGGGCATCCATTATGTTGTTACAGAATTTGTCCCTTATTTTGGGCTAAAGCTTTCCGTGGAGGGGAACGTGGATCAGTTTGTACCATTTTTGGGAGAATCTGCCTTGTTGGGGCGGAGCTGTGACCAGGTGAACAGCAGATCGGGCATAGGTGGGCATGTGGGCAGAGGAGTTGGAAGGCCGGTCAAGCAAATAAGCTTGCTAAGGTACGCAGCAGCAGCAAGCATCCCCCACATCCAGCCAGCCAGCCAGTCTGGCTGGCAGTGACTGAGTGGTTGTCAGACGGCAAGCAACGGAATGTACGTGCTCTGTGATGTCATAGCAGTCAGCTGAGAGAGGCTCGTGATGTCATTGCTGAGCTGGCTGGCTGGCTGGCTCTGTGTGTGTGTGTGTATGCCTGTGTGTGTGTGTGTGTGTCTGTTTGTCTGTTTTTCAGTCTGTCTGTCTCTCTCTCTCTCTCTCTCTCTCTCTCTCTCTCTCTCCCTCTCAATTCAATTCATTTGTATTGTCAAAGCAATTGGACATACATACATGCATACATGCTAGAAAGTCATTACTATGTTATCTTAAAGGCTAACTAAGCAGAACATATATCATTATAGAACAGAGTCCATAGGTCTACACATGGTTTTAGGGAACAGGCACGTAGGTCATACCGTTTGACATTGTTTCCAAGGTTCTCATCGTAAATAACAAACAGAAATCAAACTAGCTTCTGGCCTGACCTTCTAGCTTGACTCTATCTTTCCGCCTTATATACTTGGTGAATAATTGAGGAAGTAGCACCAAGTGACCACATTAGGCTGCCTGAGGGTTTCTGGGGAGTGTAGTTGTCTAGGGTCGGTTTTCTTCCCTAGAGTGCAGACCTTGCAGCAGACCTGGCCTGACATGTCTGCCATGTATGACCCTGCCCCTTGGTTTGTCCCACATCCTCCCCCCCAGCTGCGACCCCATAGGTCGAGCGACAGCCGCAAAAAAGCATGCACCCGGGACAGCCCATCAACATTCCCCATGGCCTTCCCTGGCCTGTGCTGCAGGGTGAAATGAAAATGTTGGAGACTCAAAAACCACCTCATCACACGGGCATTCCTGTCTTTCGAACGATGCATCCAAGTGAGGGGGGCATGGTCAGTGATCAGGGTGAAGTGCCTGCCCAACAAATAGTATCGAAGACTGTCCAAAGCCCACTTCACTGCCAAACATTCTTCTTCAACTACCAAATAATTTATTTCATTGGATTCCAACTTTCTGCTAAGGAACAACACCGGGTGTTCGTGATCACCCATTCTTTGGGACAAAACCACTCCGATCCCCACCTCAGAGGCGTCCGTCTGGACTATAAATTCTTTCTGAAAGTCAGGTACCATTAAAACGGGGTTGCGGCAGAGCGCCTCCTGTAGGCTCCGGAAAGCCCGGTTTGCTGTATCACCCCATCTAACCATATTGGGTTCTGTAGCCTTAGTCATATCAGTCAGAGGGGCCGCTAAGGTAGCATAGTTGGGAATAAACCTCCGGTAATACCCAGTTAACCCTAAAAATGCCCTAACCTGCTTTTTATTGACAGGCCTAGGCCAAGAGTTTATGGCTTCAACCTTGGATATTTGGGGTTTCACCATACCCCTCCCTACTGTATAGCCCAAGTATTTGGCCTCTTCCAACCCCAAATTGCATTTGGTTGGATTAGCCATCAGGCCTGCTGCATGTATTGAATCCAATACCGCTTGGAGCTGAGACAAATGTGATTCCCAATCTGGACTGTGAATGACCACATCATCTAAATATGCTGCCGCATACGTCCTGTGTGGTCTAAGTATGTGGTCCATCAACCTTTGAAAGGTGGCAGGAGCACCATGCAGGCCAAAGGGCATCACTGTGTAGTGAAACAGACCATCTGGGGTTGCAAAGGCTGTTTTTTCTTTGGCACCCGGGGTCAAGGGAATCTGCCAGTAGCCCTTGGCTAAGTCAATAGTTGAAATATAGCGAGCATTCCCAATATTCTCTAACAATTCATCTACTCGGGGCATTGGGTATGCATCAAACTTTGAAATTTCATTAACCTTTCTAAAATCATTACAGAATCTCCAGGAGCCATCAGGTTTGGAAACCATGACTATAGGGCTGGACCACTCACTGTGGGATTCTTCAATAACCCCTGCCTCCAGCATTTCCTTAACCTCATTTCTAATAGTGTTCCTGCGAGCTTCTGGTACCCTGTAAGGCCTCATATTTACCTTCTTTCCTGGGAGAGACACAATGTTGTGAGAGACTAAATGGGTACGCCCCGGTATGCCTGAGAAAACTTCCCTATTACGTATTATCAAGTCGTTCACCTCCTTCAACTGGTCAGGTGACAAGGCAGCTGCAATATTCACCTTCGGTGTCCCTAGTGGCTGAGGGGGGTAAGTCAACATCAACACTTCCCTGTCCTTCCAGGCTTTTATTAAGTTGACATGATATATTTGTTCTGGGGGTCGGCGGCCGGGTTGCTGAACCTTATAGTTCACTTCCCGTATTCGCTCTATAATCTCATAAGGTCCCATCCACGTAGCCAGAAATTTACATTCTACAGTGGGAACCAACACCAACACCCTATCACCAGGCTGGAACACCCTCAGTGTAGCCTGACGATTATAGGCGAATTGTTGGTGTTCCTGTGCCTGCCTTAGGTGCTCTCTCACAATGGGAGTGACTGTGGCTATTCTCTCTTGCATAGCATTGATGTGCTCGACTACACTCCGGAAAGGAGTGGACTCGTGTTCCCACGTTTCACGGGCTATGTCTAATATCCCCCTGGGGTGCCTCCCATATAACAGTTCAAAAGGCGAAAAGCCCAGGGAAGCCTGTGGGACTTCCCTAATGGCAGACATCAAGTAGGGCAGCATGAATTCCCAATTTTTCCCATCCTTATCGATTACCTTTCTTAGCATGGACTTCAGGGTCCTATTAAATCTCTCAACCAACCCATCTGTTTGTGGGTGGTAGACTGATGTTCTCAACTGCTTAACCTGCAACAATTTACACAGATCGGTCATAACCTTAGACATAAAGGGTGTGCCCTGATCTGTTAATATCTCCCTCGGTATCCCCACCCTACTACACATCAACATTAGCTCTTTTGCAATACCTTTTGAAGCCATGGTCCGCAGTGGAATGGCTTCTGGGTACCTGGTGGCATAATCCAAAATAACCAGTATATACTGATGCCCTCTGGCTGATTTTGGGAGAGGTCCCACCACATCCATAGCTATCCTAGCAAAGGGGGTCTCTATGATGGGCAAAGGGACCAGTGGGCTTCTGAAGGCTGGTTTAGGAGCATGTAGTTGACATTCAGGACATGAGCTACAATGTTCTGTCACGTCTGCATGTATGCCTGGCCAGTAAAACCTCCTCAGGAGTCTATCCTTGGTTTTGTCCATCCCCAGATGTCCCCCCAGGATATGCCCATGTGCCAGACTGAGAACTGTTCGTCTGAATGGGGTGGGAACTAGCAATTGCTCCACAATGTCCACCCCTATCTTATTTACACGGTACAATAGGTCATTTTTTACCATAAAATAAGGATAAGCTGTTGGCGGGTCTGCAGTAGTCATAGGGGTCCCATTTACTACCTTCACATTTTCTTTAGCATAGTGTAGAGTGAGATCTCGCACCTGTGCTCTGCCAAAATCAGTGGGGAGTCCCTCTAACACTGACACTTCTACATTGTCAGCTTCAGGGGTCTCTATGAATGGATTCTCACCCACCCTGCTAGTGCTGGGTTCCTCACCCTCCATAGGGTCATCTACGTCACTACATTCCACCCCTATGTTTTCAGTTTAATTTTCCCCAACCAAAACCTTCACTGTCGACTCAACTGGAACCAGGTCTACTTTTAGCTCTAGTTGTGGGATCGAGGCAACTTCTGGCTTACAGTTTTCAGTGTGCATTTCCAATTTACTATGTTTTCTATCTAGTTTTCCAAAATTAGGAAAATATCGTCCCAGTATCACATCATATGGCATGTTGGGTACCACACCGACTTCGTAATCTAGTTTCCCGGCCTCTGTCTGTATGTTTACAAGGGCTGTGGGATAGGGGCGTGTGTCACCATGTGTGCATGTGATACTGAGCTCCTGATGTCTATCCAGCTTGTTGGTCGCTACTAATTTTTCTGTGACCAGTGTAACCATACTGCCAGAGTCGAGTAGAGCAGCCACTTCTTTCTCATCGACTATCACTGTACACATGTGTTTTGGATTAGGTACTCCGCCTATGAAAACATCCGTCCCAACAGGGCAGGCATAAAATACCGGTTTCTCTTTCCCCATATCACACACATTACATTGCATTGGTTCCTCTCTACCTGGGCAGTGGGCCGCAATATGTCCTACTTTGTCACAATTGTAGCAGACAATTGGTTGTGATGGTGACCCCCTATAACCCTTAGTCTCGGCTTTAGGCCCCACCTTTGCCCCCCCCAGTCTTGCTCTTTTCTTCCAGTCCAGCGCGTCATGTTTCCCAGAGTACTTTGGAACCATCTTACCCGGTCCGCTGGTTCGTCATGGCCTGGGGAACGAGTTTTTAACCTCCGGTACATGCTCTGCTGCTCCGGCTGTATAGAACCGCTCTACAATGGCCACCAAGGTGTCAGCGGACAGCACCTCATTCTGGCCAACCCAGCGTCGAACGTCCTTGGGCAAACAGCGTTGGTAGTTGTCAAGGACTATGGCCTCCACCACCTCGGCTGATGAATGGACCTCTGGCTGTAGCCATTTCCTGGCCAGATGGATCAGATCAAACATCTGCGTTCGGATTGGTTGTCCTGGTTGGTAGGCCCACTGCTGAAACCGATGTGCCCTCACTGCGGTGGTCACGCCCAATCGGGTCATTATCTCCGCTTTCAATTTATCATAGTCCTGGGCGTCCTTCAGCTCCAGATCAAAGTACGCTTTCTGTGCATCCCCTGCCAGATAAGGTGCCACAAGCCCTGCCCAGGAATCTTTTGGCCATCCCTCTCTCTGCTGTCCTCTCAAAGGTCATAAGGAAGGCCTCAACATCGTCCTGTTTTGTCATTTTCTGCAGAAAGTGATTGGTGCGGGGAGTGGAATGGGTTGCAGCCCCCTGTGGCCCAATCCTGGTTGCAAGTGCTTCAACACTCTCTTTCAGCTCTTTAGTCACCTTTTCCTGCTCTTCTCTAAACATTTTATTTGTATCATGCTGGACCTGCAGTGCTTCCTGATGCATCCGCATAGCATCCTGGTGAGCCACCTGCTGCACCCTGGTCGCTTCCTGTTGGGCTATTACAGCCTGTAGTTTTTTTTTTTTTGGATAAAAAAATTCACTCAGCCAGTCTGGGTTTCATGAGGTGCTGCCCGCATTCTACACCAAATGTGACAAAACGCCTTGGCTGTACACATGTGCGGGTCTTCTCTGTGATCTTCTTAGGAGTAAAAACCAGTCATGACCCAGGGAGGAGGTTGCAAATACAGGGCTGTGCCTGTATGTTTACTTCAAACAAAACAAATCTGAAAACAAAACCTAACTCACACTGGAGTTGTAACTAATCTTACATAATCATTCTATTTTAAACAAAGTCTGGAATAAATAAGTCTTGGCTTTCTCCTTATGAGCTACCTCTGTTTTCCAGATAACTCACCCTATTGTCTCTCACTTCTCTCTCTCTCAGGCCCGCCTTATATACCTGGTGAATAATTGAGGAAGTAACACCAAGTGACCACATTAGGTGCTAGAATGGCTGCCTGAGGGTTTCTGGGGAGTGTAGTTGCCTAGGGTCGGTATTCTACCCTAGAGTACACACCTTGCAGCAGACCTGGCCTGACATATCTGCCATGTATGACCCTGCCCCTTGGTTTGTCACAATACATACATACATACATATACACGGAAAATAAATAATAGAATTATGAATCACAATAAGATGTAATGAAGTACAGAAAAAGAAAATGTAATAAAATGTGATCTTTAATACATACAAATAAAGAAAATAGGTATACCATTTCCAGATTCCTTTTTTGAAATACAATGACATGCATTACAAACGAGTATTTACATTATATTTACAGCCAGTGCTCGTGTGTCACTGTGTCCCTCAGGCTGTGGTTGGCGCTGACATATTGGGCAGAATGTGTCCCTTATTTTGGGCTAAAGCTTTCTGTGGAGGGGAACGTGGATCATTTTGTACCATTTTTGGGAGGATCTGCCTTGTTGGGGCAGAGCTGTGATCCAGGTGAACAGCAGATCGGGCATAGGTGGGCATGTGGGCAGAGGAGTAGGAAGGCCGGTCAAGCAAATAAGCTTGCTAAGGTACACAGCAGCAGCAAGCAGCCCCCACATCCAGCCAGCCAGCCAGTCTGGCTAGCAGTGACTGAGTGGTTGACAGACGGCAAGCAACGGAATGTTCATGCTCTGTGATGTCATAGCAGTCAGCTGAGAGAGGCTTGTGATGTCATCGCTGAGCTGGCTGGCTGGCTGGCTGGCTGGCTGTGTGTGTGTCTGTGTGTGTGTGTGTGTGTGTGTGTGTGTGTGTGTGTGTGTGTCTGTTTGTGTTTGTCAGTCTGTCTGTCTGTCTGTCTGTCTCTCTCTCTGTCTCTCTCTCTCTCTCTCTCTCTCTCTCTCTCTCCCTCTCAATTCAATTCATTTGTATTGTCAAAGCAATTGGACATACATACATACATACATACATGCTAGAAAATCATTACAATGTTATCTTAAAGGCTAACTAAGCAGAACATATTTCATTATAGAACAGAGTTCATAGATCTACACATGGTTTTAAGGAACAGGCACGTAGGTCATACCGTTTGACATTGTCTCCAAGGTTCTCATCGTAAATAACAAACAGAAATCAAACTACCTTATGGCCTCCTGACCTTCTAGCTTGACCTTATCTTTCTTAAGTATACAAGAGAGAAAAACAGGTTTGAGAAAATCATTTCTAACTTTCCTTCCATACAATAATACATACATACATACATACATACGGAAAATAAATAATAGAATTATGAATCTCAATATAATGTAATGAAGTACAGAAAAAGAAAATGTAATAAAATGTGATCTTTAATACATTCAAATAAAGAAAATAGGTTTACTATTTCCAGATTCCTTTTTGAAATACAATGACATGCATTACAAACGAGGCTTAGGTGGGCATTTGGGCATAGGAGTAGGAAGGCCGGTCAGGCAAATTAGCTTGCTAAGATACGCAGCAGCAGCAAGCAGCCCCCCCATCCAGCCAGCCAGCCAGTCTGGCTGGCAGTGACTGAGTGGTTGACAGACGGCAAGCAACGGAATGTACGTGCTCTGTGATGTCATAGCAGTCAGCTGAGAGAGGCTCGTGATGTCATGGCTGAGCTGGCTGGCTGTCTGGCTGGCTGGCTCTGTGTGTGTGTGTGTGTGTGTGTGTGTGTGTGTGTGCGTGTGTCTGTCTGTCTGTCTGTCAATTCATTTCAATTCAATTCAAAGGTGCTTTATTGGCATGATCTATCACAATATTGCCAAAGCAGATACAAATGTTCTATCAATCAAGACAAAACATTGCAATACAAGATTCAGTGGAACAAATATAGTACACATTGAAATAAAATTAAGTAGGATATAAACCATATTTGTTGTTTGTATCAAAATTTGTGTCATGACATCAGAAAAATCACTGTTTTTATTTTGTTTTGCAAATGGAGTGCCACAGGCTGGTGTCTACACACTGTCTCGCAGGCTGTGGCAGGTGGATACATATTGCGCTGCTAAGAAGGCAGTGCGCTCCTCCTCTCCCAGCAGGACGGGGAGTTTGCAGCAATCGGGGATCATGCTGAACTCAGGGATATGCATTTTTAATATTTTAAAGTATGTCTCCCTGATTTTTGTGTATTTAGGGCAGGACAGCAGGAAATGCGCCTGTGTTTCGACCTCCCCTAGGTCACACTGGCTGCACAGCCGCTCTTCTCTGGCAACCCAGAATTTTCTGTAGCGGCCTTTTTCAATGGCGAGGCTGTGGTCACTGAGCCTGTATTTAGTTAGATTTTGTCTCTCTTTTATATTTTGGATTTTTAAGTATTCAGCCAATGTAATGTTTCTATTCAGGGCCCGGTAGCATTCCAATTTGTTTTGTAATTCTAATTCGTGTCTCTAATCTTTTGTGTATTTGCTTTTCAGGTACATGTCAATTTTCCCAATTGTAGTTGTTTTGGTCATTGTGTGTTCGGGCTCTGTGAGCCTCAGAGCCGTGGGGGCGTTTCTGTGTACGTGTAAGATGTTTTTATTAAATTCTAGGTGGAATATTTCCATGGGGCTTTTGTCCCAATTGCTGTTATTGAGGTTCATGAGGGGACCCCACACTTCGCTCCCATATAGCAGGATTGGTTGGATGATGGAGTTTAATATTTTAATCCAAATAGTTATTGGTATTGTTGTTTTCCCAAATTGTGTCTTTATGGCATAAAATGCCCGGCGTGCCTTGTCTTTTAATGCGTTTATAGCCAGGCTGAAGCTCCCTGACGCACTGATGGTCAGGCCAAGGTAGTTGTATCTGGTGCAGTGCTCTAATCCAGTGCTGCCCAGAGTGAAGCGGTACCTGTTTCCCTGAGATGGGGCTTTTTTCTGAAAAACCATAACTCTGGTCTTGTCCAGATTGACTGCCAGGGCCCATTTCTGACAGTACTGCTCTAGCAGCGCCAGGTTCTGCTGAAGCCCCTGCTCTGTGGGCGACAGCAGCACCAGGTCGTCTGCATAGAGCAGGAACTTGATCTCTGTGTCATGGAGAGTTAGGCTGCGGGCGTCAGACTGCTCCAACACTGTGGCCAACTCGATGATGTAGATGTTGAACAGTGTTGGACTCAGACTGCAGCCCTGTCTCACTCCCCGCCCCTGAGTGAAGAACTCTGTTCTTGAGTTGCCAATTTGAACTCCGCATTTGTTTTCAGAATACATTGATTTAATGATGTCATAAACTTTACCCCCTACACCACTCTGTAGAAGTTTATAAAATAATCCCTTGTGCCAGATTGAGTCAAATGCCTTTCTAAAGTCTACAAAACAGGCAAATATTTTTCCTTTATTGTTTTGGGTATATTTATTTATGAGGGTGTGTAGAGTGTAAATATGATCGGTTGTGCGGTGTTTTGGTAGGAAGCCAATCTGACTCTTATTCAGGACACTGTGCTTGGTAAGGAAGGCCAGTATCTGGGCGTTGATGATACTGCAGAACACCTTCCCCAGGTTACTGCTCACACAGCTGCCCCAGTAGTTATTGGGGTCTAATTTGTCTCCACTTTTAAAAATCGGGGTGATCAATCCTTGATTCCCGACCTCAGGGAAACACCCGGCTCTCAGCACCAGGTTAAAGAGTTTGAGCAGAGCCTCCTGCAGCTGCGGGCTGCTGTGCTTCAGCATCTCAGGGCTGATGCTGTCGGGGCCGCTGACTTTCCTGGGTTTGAGGATTTTGAGTTGATGTTTTAGTTCCTGTATTGTAAATGGGTTATCTAAGGGATTTTGGTTATTCTTAATGATTTCTTCCAATTTATTTAGGTTTTTTAATATTTTAACCTGTTCTGGCTTTGGATTGTTTTCAACATTTTGGTAAAGTTTTTCAAAGTGTGTTTTCCAGATTTCTCCATTTTGAATTGGTATTTCATTTTTTGTTTTTGGGGTATTTATTCTGCCCATATAGTGGTCTTTTTTCTTACTGAGGAGTTGCTTGTAGTGCCGCAGGGCCTGGCAGTAGCTGAGGCGAGCCTCCTGGTTGTCGGGCTCTCTGTGTTTAGTGTTGGAGAGATGTCTCAGGTGTTTCCTAGAAGTTTCACACTCCTGGTCACACCACTGTTCTTTTTTTCTTTTAGACGATTTCATATTTTGGTTTTTAATTGTTTTAATGTTTGATTTTAAAGCCAGTCTCTCAAATATTTCATTCAGTGTTTTGGTGGCTGAGTTTATTCCGTTTTGGTTTATTTGATAGTGTGAGGATTGATATCTGTCTAACATGTTTTCAATCTCATCACTATTCAGGGCTCTTGTGTAGTTCTCTGTGCTGGGCTCTGACCATCTCTAACTGGGTGGCAGGGAGACCAGTTTTGTGGGAATTTTGGCTCTGACTTGTGGCTGCGCTAATCTTTTTAGGTAAAGTGTTATTTGGCTGTGGTCTGATAGTGGAGATTGTTGTCTGACTACAAACGCATTGTTGGCTTGTGGGTCCAGGTCAGTTATGGCGTAGTCCACCACACTGCTGCCCAGAGCCGAGCAGTATGTGAATCTCCCCAGAGAGTACCCCCTGGTCCTGCCATTGATGATATATAGACCCAGGCTTTTACATAGGCGCACTACCTGCTTCCTGCTCTTGTTTACCACGCTGTCGTGGCTGTGTCAGTGTGGAGGTGTGTGTGTGGCACAGCGGGGAGTCTCCGAACAGGTGTGTGTTCCCCTCTGTATTGATGTAGTCCATCTCTCTGCCAGTCCTGGCATTGAGATCGCCACACAGCAGTACAGAGCCCAGGGTCTGGAAGTGGCAGATTTCGTTTTGAAGCTCATGAAAGCCTTCCTCATTATAGTAGGGGGAGTCTGCGGGTGGCATATAAATTGCACATAGGTATATATCTGTGTTATTTTGTAGGGTGTCTTTTCTGATTTTCATCCACAGGTGTGTGTCTCCTCTCTGTACTGGGCATAGGGCTGCTCGGAGCTCCTCCCTGTACCACACGATAATCCCCCACGAGGCCCTGCCACACCTGACTTTGGGTTTTTTATAGGAGGGCACAATCAGCTCCCTGTATCCATTGTATCCATCCAGTGTATAGACATATCTGCACAGCACCAAGTCTCTACAAGAATGAAAACATCTGAACTATTTACAGTGTTGATCAGTTCAGGGCCTGTGCTCTTCATTCCAAAAGTTGAGGAGCGTAAACCCTGCATATTCCAACTGCTTATTTTAAAGGACATGTTCATATATTTTATTATACTTGTCTCTTCTACATAAGAAAGTTTAATTTGTGGTCTACAACTGATATTATATTACTATTAATAATTATATATGGATATACATAATAATCACACAAAGATTTTATCTTTGCATCAAAATATCAGAATAATTAAATCACATTTTTTCTTACTCTCCATCTCCACAACCATATATATGTGTGTTGAGGCTCAGTTAACTCAGCAGTGTGGTACAGATGACACTGAGGAGTTGCCTTATCTGGGCCAGCTGGGCAGCATCGGGCCTCCAGGCTCTGGAAGCCGCTGCTGCGTGGCTGTGTGGCTGTGCTGGTCCCCGGCTGTCCGCTCTGCTGTGCTGGACGGGCCCTCTGGGGATGGGGGGGTGGGGAATGGGGCCGCGGGGTCTCAGGGGCTGGGGCTGGGGTGGAGCCGGTGGCTGGGGATGTGGCCGGGGGCTGGGGGGGTTGCTCCTGGTCTCGAGGTGGGGGTGTGTGGGGTTTCGGCCCAGGGTTGTGTCCTTGAGGACCTTTGAGATGATCCTCACACCCGTCTTGTTGAGGTGGACGTGGTCATACAGGTGATGTGGCTGGATGTCTCAGTGGTGTGCCAGGTGGACGTTGGGGAGGAGGGCACATCTTCGGGACACTTCTGCGTTGATGGCCTGGATGATGTGCAGGGGCACGTCTGTGCGGGGCAGCAGTGTGGAGATGGAAATTTTGGCAGTTGGGAATTCCTCTGTGGCTTTCGTTGCTACCTGTCTCAGGGCTGAGGCCACATCGCCCCTGCGGGCACTCAGGTCGTTAGTGCCGGTGTGGATGAGGATGTGTTTGACTTGGCAAAGCCTCCTCTTGGAGAGCAGCTCCAGGGCTCTCTGTGCTGTGGAGCACCAAAGCTTTTTCACTTTTCGCCCAGGGAAGAGGCGCCTCTCAACCAGGAACTTCCCATTGGATTCGCTCAGAATGACCACCTCTGCGTTGACCTGCCACTCCGGGTTTGCGTCGGGAGTGGTGGGGGCAGCGGGTGTGTTTTGGGGGAGTGGCGTTTCAGGGGGTTGTGTATTAGTGGCAGGTCTGGTGATAGTGGGTGTGTCAGGAGTGGTGGGGAGTGTGGGTGGATCAGTGGGTGCGTCAGGGGTTGGAGGTGTTGTGGGGTCAGTGCAGTGCAGTCTCTGTGCTCCAGTGATGTGTAGCTCCTCTCTTAGCTCCTCCAGCTGGCTCTGCAGGCTCCTTAGCTGGCTGTGCTGGGGTGTCCTGGTCAGCTCCTCCCTCGCTCTGCGCAGCTCCGTCCTCAGGGTTTGGCTCTGCTCCTCCAGGTCTCTCACTGCTGCTCTCAGCTCATGGATCTCAGCCTTGTGCTGCATCTTTAGTCTGTGCATCTCATCCCGGAGCTGATCGCACAAGGAGGTCTGGGCCAGGGTGCTCAAGGTCTGCTCCCTGAACTCCGCAAACTCCAGCTCCAGCACTGATAGGCATTCCTTTAGTGTTTTAATGTTGCTGGAGAGTTTTGGGGAGACAGGGGGGCAGTCTGTGGGAGATGGGGCACTGTCTGGCTCCGTGTGGCTGGGGGCAGACTGCAGGGTGGCCGGCTCTGGCTCTTGTTTCTCTACCTCAGTCTGCTGCTTTGAGGTGTGGAAGCCGAGAGCTAATTGGTCCAGGCTGCTCTCGCTGCCCTGCACCATGATGGTCCCGTTGTGGTATACATTAAAAGTGAGCATCACACTGTCTGTGTCTTTCTCTACCAGCACTGAGATCTGCCTGCCTCTGCTAATGCCCCTCTTGTTGTTATTGGGGTATGTCTGGCACAGGGTTTTGTGAAAGGCGGTGTAGAACAGTAGATTGTTCTTGACCCTGTTTTCTCCTTTACCGGTGTAGTCTAGGATGAGGGTCTCAGGAGATGCTCTCATCACAGCTTGTTTGTAGTCCTTCTTAGCCTGTGCAGAGCGAATGTCTTCAGGGTATCAGATTTCAAAAGGCAGCTCTGCAGTCAGACTGCTGTTCGATAGATTTCTATCAGTCTCAGTGGCAGTTGGGCTCTCTCCTACTGTCACTCTATTCAAATCGGAGCTCTGCATTTTCATTGGCTGAGTCAACTACTGAGAATGCTTATTTATTTTATTAATACATATTTTTTTGTTTAATTATTTGTCTCTTACCTCCAATTCTTGTCTTCAGCTTTTCTTTTCTGACTTTTCTTCCTGAACTGTCTCTCTGCTTTCTTCTTTTTGTGTTTCTCTTAAAATTATTATTTTTTGAATACTTTTTCTTCTGAATTTCTATTCCATGTCTTCTGTGTATGTTTATAGTGCTATATATTCATTTGTAAATCACAAATTAAATCCGCTTATGTATAAAAACAAATGTTTTTTAGGAGCTCATATTCCTCTCTCTCTCTCTCTCTCTCTCTCAATTCATTTCATTTGTATTGTCAAAGCAATTGGACATACATAAACATACATACATATACACTCACCTAAAGGATTATTAGGAACACCTGTTCAATTTCTCATTAATGCAATTATCTAATCAACCAATCACATGGCAGTTGCTTCAATGCATTTAGGGGTGTGGTCCTGGTCAAGACAATCTCCTGAACTCCAAACTGAATGTCTGAATGGGAATGAAAGGTGATTTAAGCAATTTTGAGCGTGGCATGGTTGTTGGTGCCAGACGGGCCGGTCTGAGTATTTCACAATCTGCTCAGTTACTGGGATTTTCACGCACAACCATTTCTAGGGTTTACAAAGAATGGTGTGAAAAGGGAAAAACATCCAGTATGCGGCAGTCCTGTGGGCGAAAATGCCTTGTTGATGCTAGAGCTCAGAGGAGAATGGGCCGACTGATTCAAGCTGATAGAAGAGCAACTTTGACTGAAATAACCACTCGCTACAACCGAGGTATGCAGCAAAGCATTTGTGAAGCCACAACACGTACAACCTTGAGGCGGATGGGCTACAACAGCAGAAGACCCCACCGGGTACCACTCATCTCCACTACAAATAGGAAAAAGAGGTGAGACATTCAGATGGTAGAGTCAGAATTTGGCGTAAACAGAATGAGAACATGGATCCATCATGTCTTGTTACCACTGTGCAGGCTGGTGGTGGTGGTGTAATGGTGTGGGGGATGTCTTCTTGGCACACTTTAGGCCCCTTAGTGCCAATTGGGCATCGTTTAAATGCTACGGCCTACCTGAGCATTGTTTCTGACCATGTCCATCCCTTTTTGACCACCATGTACCCATCCTCTGATGGCTACTTCCAGCAGGATAATGCACCATGTCACAAAGGTCGAATCATTTCAAATTGGTTTCTTGAACATGACAATGAGTTCACTGTACTAAACTGGCCCCCACAGTCACCAGATCTCAACCCAATAGAGCATCTTTGGGATGTGGTGGAACGGGAGCTTCGTGCCCTGGATGTGCATCCCACAAATCTCCATCAACTGCAAGATGCTATCCTATCAATATGGGCCAACATTTCTAAAGAATGCTTTCAGCACCTTGTTGAATCAATGCCATGTAGAATTAAAGCAGTTCTGAAGGCGAAAGAGGGTCAAACACAGTATTAGTATGGTGTTCCTAATAATCCTTTAGGTGAGTTCATCGTAGCTCTTAATACTCTCTTTCTGTCTGGAGGAGATATAATTGAAGTATTGTACACGTACCCGGCTACTTTCAACACCCATTGCTGCACTGATATTTTTCCCTCCATTTTTCTTTATCCATTTTTTTTTTGCTGGAAGTTCCGTCAATACCCGTCAGCCTTTAAGAGACATCATGCAGCCAGGCCTCTTGGCTTGCGGCCACACCGTCCTGAACGCGCCCAATCTCATCAGATCTCGGAAACTAAACGGGGCAGGGCCTGGTCAGTACTTCGATGGGAGATCTCCTGGAAATACCAGGTGCTGCCAGCTTTTTACGTCTCCTGGGGAACTTCATCGTAGCTCTTAATACTCTCTTTCTGTCTGGAGAAGACATAATTGAAGAATTGTACACGTACCCGGCTACTTTCAACACCCTTTCCTGCACTGATATTTTTCCCTCCATTTTTCTATATATTTATTTTTTTTTTTGCTGGAAATTCCGTCAATACCCGCCAGCCTTTAAGAGACATCATGCAGCCAGGCATCTCGGCTTGCGGCCACACCATCCTGAACGCGCCCGATCTCGTCAGATCTCGGAAGCTAAACGGGGCAGGACCTGGTCAGTACATGAATGTGAGACCTCCTGGAAATACCTGGTGCTGCAAGCTTTTACGTCTCCTGGGTAACTTTATCGTAGCTCTTAATACTCTCTATCTGTCTGGAGGAGATATAATTGAAGTATTGTACACGTACCCAGCTACTGTCAACACCATTTGCTGCACTGATATTTTTCCATCCATTTTTCTTTATCCATTTTTTTTTTGCTGGAAGTTCCGTCAATACCCGTCAGCCTTTAAGAGACATCATGCAGCCAGGCCTCTTGGCTTGCGGCCACACCGTCCTGAACGCGCCCAATCTCATCAGATCTCGGAAGCTAAACGGGGCAAGGGTTCGTCAGTACTTGGATGGGTGACCTCCTGGAGATATCAGGTGCTGCAAGTTATTTCGTCTCCTGGGTAACTTTATCGTAGCTCTAAATACTCTCTTTCTGTCTGGAGGAGATATAATTGAAGAATTGTACACATACCCGGCTACTTTCAACACCCTTTGCTGCACTGATATTTTTCCCTCCATTTTTCTTTTTTCTTTTTTATTTTGCTGGAAGTTCCGTCAATAACCTCCAGCCTTTAAGAGACATCATGCAGCCAGGCCTCTTGGCTTGAGGCCACACCGGCCTGAACGCGCCCGATCTCGTCAGATCTCGGAAGCTAAACGGGGCAGGGCCTGGTCAGTACTTTGATGGGAGACCTCCTGGAAATACCAGGTGCTGCTAGCTTTTTCGTCTCCTGGGTAACTTCATCGTAGCTCTTAATACTCTCTTTCAGTCTGCAGGAGATATAATTGAAGAATTGTACATGTACCCGGCTACTTTCAACACCCTTTGCTGCACTGATATTTTTCCATCCATTTTTCTTTTTTTTTTTTTTGCTGGAAGTTCCGTCAATACCCGCCAACCTTTAAGAGACATCATGCAGCCAGGCCTCTCGGCTTGCGGACACAAAGTCCTGAACGCGCCCGATCTCGTCAGATCTCGGAAACTAAACGGGGCAGGGCCTGGTCGGTACTTCGATGGGAGATCTCCTGGAAATACCAGGTGCTGCCAGCTTTTTACGTCTCCTGGGGAACTTCATCGTAGCTCTTAATACTCTCTTTCTGTCTGGAGGAGATATAATTGAAGAATTGTACACGTACCCGGCTACTTTCAACACCCTTTCCTGCACTGATATTTTTCCCTCTATTTTTCTATATATTTTTTTTTTTTTTTGCTGGAAATTCCGTCAATACCCGCCAGCCTTTAAGAGACATCATGCAGCCAGGCATCTCGGCTTGCGGCCACACCATCCTGAACGCGCCCGATCTCGTCAGATCTCGGAAGCTAAACGGGGCAGGACCTGGTCAGTACATGAATGTGAGACCTCCTGGAAATACCTGGTGCTGCAAGCTTTTACGTCTCCTGGGTAACTTTATCGTAGCTCTTAATACTCTCTATCTGTCTGGAGGAGATATAATTGAAGTATTGTACACGTACCCAGCTACTGTCAACACCATTTGCTGCACTGATATTTTTCCATCCATTTTTCTTTTTTTTTTTTTTTTTTGCTGGAAGTTCCGTCAATACCCGCCAACCTTTAAGAGACATCATGCAGCCAGGCCTCTTGGCTTGCGGCCACACCGTCCTGAATGCGCCCGATCTCGTCAGATCTCGGAAGCTAAATGGGGCAGGGCCTGGTCAGTACTTGGATGGGAGACCTCCTAGAAATACCAGGTGCTGCAAGCTTTTTACGTCTCCTGGGTAACTTCATCGTAGCTCTTAATACTCTCTTTCTGTCTCCAGGAGATATAATTGAAGAATTGTACACGTACCCGGCTACTTTCAACACCCTTTGCTGCACTGGTATATTTCCCTCTATTTTTCTTTTTTTTTTTTGGTGGCAGTTCCGTCAATACCCGCCAGCCTTTAAGAGACATCATGCAGCCAGGCATCTCGGCTTGCGGCCACACCATCCTGAACGCGCCCGATCTCGTCAGATCTCGGAAGCTAAACGGGGCAGGACCTGGTCAGTACATGAAAGTGAGACCTCCTGGAAATACCTAGTGCTGCAAGCTTTTACGTCTCCTGGGTAACTTTATCGTAGCTCTCAATACTCTCTCTCTGTCTGGAGGAGATATAATTGAAGTATTGTACACGTATCCAGCTACTGTCAACACCCTTTGCTGCACTGATATTTTTCCATCCATTTTTCTTTTTTCTTTTTTTCTTTTTTTTTTTTGCTGGAAGTTCCGTCAATACCCGCCAACCTTTAAGAGACATCATGCAGCCAGGCCTTTCGGCTTGTGGCCACACCGTCCTGAATGCGCCCGATCTCGTCAGATCTCGGAAGCTAAACGGGGCAGGGCCTTGTCAGTACTTGGATGGGAGACCTCCTAGAAATACCAGGTGCTGCAAGCTTTTTACGTCTCCTGGGTAACTTCATCGTAGCTCTTAATACTCTCTTTCTGTCTCCAGGAGATATAATTGAAGAATTGTACACGTACCCGGCTACTTTCAACACCCTTTGCTGCACTGGTATATTTCCCTCTATTTTTCTTTTTTTTTTTGCTGGAAGTTCCGTCAATACCCGCCAACCTTTAAGAGACACCATGCAGCCAGGCCTCTTGGCTTGCGGCCACACCGTCCTGAATGCGCCCGATCTCGTCAGATCTCGGAAGCTAAACGGGGCAGGGCCTGGTCAGTACTTGGATGGGAGACCTCCTAGAAATACCAGGTGCTGCAAGCTTTTTACGTCTCCTGGGTAACTTCATCGTAGCTCTTAATACTCTCTTTCTGTCTCCAGGAGATATAATTGAAGAATTGTACACGTACCCGGCTACTTTCAACACCCTTTGCTGCACTGGTATATTTCCCTCTATTTTTCTTTTTTTTTTTTGGTGGCAGTTCCGTCAATACCCGCCAGCCTTTAAGAGACATCATGCAGCCAGGCATCTCGGCTTGCGGCCACACCATCCTGAACGCGCCCGATCTCGTCAGATCTCGGAAGCTAAACGGGGCAGGACCTGGTCAGTACATGAAAGTGAGACCTCCTGGAAATACCTAGTGCTGCAAGCTTTTACGTCTCCTGGGTAACTTTATCGTAGCTCTCAATACTCTCTCTCTGTCTGGAGGAGATATAATTGAAGTATTGTACACGTATCCAGCTACTGTCAACACCCTTTGCTGCACTGATATTTTTCCATCCATTTTTCTTTTTTCTTTTTTTCTTTTTTTTTTTTGCTGGAAGTTCCGTCAATACCCGCCAACCTTTAAGAGACATCATGCAGCCAGGCCTTTCGGCTTGTGGCCACACCGTCCTGAATGCGCCCGATCTCGTAAGATCTCGGAAGCTAAACGGGGCAGGACCTGGTCAGTACTTGGGTGGGAGACCTCCTGGAAATACCTGGTGCTGCAAGATTTTACGTCTCCTGGGTAACTTTATCGTAGCTCTTAGTTCTTTCTTTCTGTCTGGAGGAGATATAATTGAAGAATTGTACACGTACCCAGCTACTGTCAACACCCTTTGCTGCACTGATATTTTTCCATCCATTTTTCTTTTTTTTTTTTTTTTTTTTTTTTTGCTGGAAGTTCTGTCAATACCCGCCAACCTTTAAGAGACATCATGCAGCCAGGCCTTTCGGCTTGTGGCCACACCGTCCTGAATGCGCCCGATCTCGTCAGATCTCGGAAGCTAAACGGGGCAGGGCCTGGTCAGTACTTGGATGGGAGACCTCCTAGAAATACCAGGTGCTGCAAGCTTTTACGTCTCCTGGGTAACTTTATCGTAGCTCTCAATACTCTCTCTCTGTCTGGAGGAGATATAATTGAAGTATTGTACACGTATCCAGCTACTGTCAACACCCTTTGCTGCACTGATATTTTTCCATCCATTTTTCTTTTTTCTTTTTTTCTTTTTTTTTTTTGCTGGAAGTTCCGTCAATACCCGCCAACCTTTAAGAGACATCATGCAGCCAGGCCTTTCGGCTTGTGGCCACACCGTCCTGAATGCGCCCGATCTCGTCGGATCTCGGAAGCTAAACGGGGCAGGGCCTGGTCAGTACTTGGATGGGAGACCTCCTAGAAATACCAGGTGCTGCAAGCTTTTTACGTCTCCTGGGTAACTTCATCGTAGCTCTTAATACTCTCTTTCTGTCTCCAGGAGATATAATTGAAGAATTGTACACGTACCCGGCTACTTTCAACACCCTTTCCTGCACTGATATTTTTCCCTCCAGTTTTCTATTTTTTTTTTTTTTTTTTTTGCTGGAAATTCCGTCAATACCCGCCAGCCTTTAAGAGACATCATGCAGCCAGGCATCTCGGCTTGCGGCCACACCATCCTGAACTCGCCCGATCTCGTCAGATCTTGGAAGCTAAACGGGGCAGGACCTGGTCAGTACATGAATGTGAGACCTCCTGGAAATACCTGGTGCTGCAAGCTTTTACGTCTCCTGGGTAACTTTATCGTAGCTCTTAATACTCTCTATCTGTCTGGAGGAGATATATTTGAAGAATTGTACACGTACCCGGCTACTTTCAACACCCTTTCCTGCACTGATATTTTTCCATCCATTTTTCTTTTTTTTTTTTTTTTTTGCTGGAAATTCCGTCAATACACGCCAGCCTTTAAGAGACATCATGCAGCCAGACATCTCGGCTTGCGGCCACACCGTCCTGAACGCGCCCGATTTCGTCAGATCTCGGAAGCTAAACGGGGCAGGACCTGGTCAGTACTTGAATGTGAGACCTCCTGGAAATACCTGGTGCTGCAAGCTTTTACGTCTCCTGGGTAACTTTATCGTAGCTCTTAATACTCTCTATCTGTCTGGAGGAGATATAATTGAAGAATTGTACACGTACCCGGCTACCTTCAACACGCTTTGCTGCACTGATATTTTTCCCTCCATTTTTCTTTTTTCTTTTGTTTCTTGCTGGAAGTTCCATCAATACACGCCAGCCTTTAAGAGACATCATGCAGCCAGGCCTCTTGGCTTGAGGCCACACCGTCCTGAAGACGCAAGATCTCGTCAGATCTCGGAAGAAAAACTGGGCAGGGCCTGGTCAGTAATTGGATGGTTGACCTCCTGGAAATACCAGGTGCTGAAAGCTTTTTACATCTCCTGGGTAACTTCAGCGTAGCTCTTAATACTCTCATTCAGTCTGGAGGAGATTTAATTGAAGAATTGTACATGTACCCGGCTACTTTCAACACCCTGTCCTGCACTGATATTTTTCCCTCCATTTTTCTATTTATTTATTTTTTATTTTTTGCTGGAAGTTCCGTCAATACCCGCCAGCCTTTAAGAGACATCATGCAGCCAGGCCTCTTGGCTTGCGGCCACACCGTCCTGAACACGCCCAATCTCATCAGATCTCGGAAGCTAAGCGGGGCAGGGCCTGGTCAGTACTTGGATGGGTGACCTCCTGGAAATACCAGGTGCTGCAAGCTTTTTACGTCTCCTGGGTAACTTCATCATAGCTCTTAATACTCTCTTTCAGTCTGTAGGAGATATTATTGAAGAATTGTACACGTACCCGGCTACTTTCAAAACCCTTTGCTGCACTGATATTTTTCCCTCCATTTTTCTTTTTTCTTTTTTTTTTTGCTTGAAGTTCCGTCAATACCCGCCAGCCTTAAAGAGACATCATGCAGCCGGGCCTCTTGGCTTTCGGCCACACCGTCCTGAACGCGCATGATATTGTCAGATCTCGGAAGCTAAACGGGCAGGACCTGGTCAGTACTTGAATGTGAGACCTCCTGGAAATACCTAGTGCTGCAAGCTTTTACGTCTCCTGGGTAACTTTATCGTAGCTCTCAATACTCTCTCTCTGTCTGGAGGAGATATAATTGAAGTATTGTACACGTATCCAGCTACTGTCAACACCCTTTGCTGCACTGATATTTTTCCATCCATTTTTCTTTTTTCTTTTTTTCTTTTTTTTTTTTGCTGGAAGTTCCGTCAATACCCGCCAACCTTTAAGAGACATCATGCAGCCAGGCCTTTCGGCTTGTGGCCACACCGTCCTGATTGCGCCCGATCTCGTAAGATCTCGGAAGCTAAACGGGGCAGGACCTGGTCAGTACTTGGATGGGAGACCTCCTGGAAATACCTGGTGCTGCAAGATTTTACGTCTCCTGGGTAACTTTATCGTAGCTCTTAGTTCTTTCTTTCTGTCTGGAGGAGATATAATTGAAGAATTGTACACGTACCCAGCTACTGTCAACACCCTTTGCTGCACTGATATTTTTCCATCCATTTTTCTTTTTTTTTTTTTTTTTTTTTTTTTTGCTGGAAGTTCTGTCAATACCCGCCAACCTTTAAGAGACATCATGCAGCCAGGCCTTTCGGCTTGTGGCCACACCGTCCTGAATGCGCCCGATCTCGTCAGATCTCGGAAGCTAAACGGGGCAGGGCCTGGTCAGTACTTGGATGGGAGACCTCCTAGAAATACCAGGTGCTGCAAGCTTTTACGTCTCCTGGGTAACTTTATCGTAGCTCTCAATACTCTCTCTCTGTCTGGAGGAGATATAATTGAAGTATTGTACACGTATCCAGCTACTGTCAACACCCTTTGCTGCACTGATATTTTTCCATCCATTTTTCTTTTTTCTTTTTTTCTTTTTTTTTTTTGCTGGAAGTTCCGTCAATACCCGCCAACCTTTAAGAGACATCATGCAGCCAGGCCTTTCGGCTTGTGGCCACACCGTCCTGAATGCGCCCGATCTCGTAAGATCTCGGAAGCTAAACGGGGCAGGACCTGGTCAGTACTTGGATGGGAGACCTCCTGGAAATACCTGGTGCTGCAAGATTTTACGTCTCCTGGGTAACTTTATCGTAGCTCTTAGTTCTTTCTTTCTGTCTGGAGGAGATATAATTGAAGAATTGTACACGTACCCAGCTACTGTCAACACCCTTTGCTGCACTGATATTTTTCCATCCATTTTTCTTTTTTTTTTTTTTTTTTTTTTTTTTTTCTGGAAGTTCTGTCAATACCCGCCAACCTTTAAGAGACATCATGCAGCCAGGCCTTTCGGCTTGTGGCCACACCGTCCTGAATGCGCCCGATCTCGTCAGATCTCGGAAGCTAAACGGGGCAGGGCCTGGTCAGTACTTGGATGGGAGACCTCCTAGAAATACCAGGTGCTGCAAGATTTTTACGTCTCCTGGGTAACTTCATCGTAGCTCTTAATACTCTCTTTCTGTCTCCAGGAGATATAATTGAAGAATTGTACACGTACCCGGCTACTTTCAACACCCTTTCCTGCACTGATATTTTTCCCTCCAGTTTTCTATTTTTTTTTTTTTTTTTTTTGCTGGAAATTCCGTCAATACCCGCCAACCTTTAAGAGACATCATGCAGCCAGGCCTTTCGGCTTGTGGCCACACCGTCCTGAATGCGCCCGATCTTGTCAGATCTCGGAAGCTAAACGGGGCAGGGCCTGGTCAGTACTTGGATGGGAGACCTCCTAGAAATACCAGGTGCTGCAAGCTTTTTACGTCTCCTGGGTAACTTCATCGTAGCTCTTAATACTCTCTATCTGTCTGGAGGAGATATAATTGAAGTATTGTACACGTACCCAGCTACTGTCAACACTATTTGCTGCACTGATATTTTTCCATCCATTTTTCTTTTTTTTTTTTTTTTTTTCCTGGCAGTTCCGTCAATACCCGCCAGCCTTTAAGAGACATCATGCAGCCAGGCATCTCAGCTTGCGGCCACACCATCCTGAACGCGCCCGATCTCGTCAGATCTCGGAAGCTAAACGGGGCAGGACCTGGTCAGTACATGAAAGTGAGACCTCCTGGAAATACCTCGTGCTGCAAGCTTTTACGTCTCCTGGGTAACTTTATCGTAGCTCTTAATACTCTCTCTCTGTCTGGAGGAGATATAATTGAAGTAATGTACACGTACCCAGCTACTGTCAACACCCTTTGCTGCACTGATATTTTTCCATCCATTTTTTTTTTTTTTTGCTGAAAGTTCCGTCAATATCCGCCAGCCATTAAGAGACATCATGCAGCCAGGCCTCTTGGCTTGTAGTCACACCGTCCTGAACGCGCCCGATCATATCAGATTTCGGAAGCTTAACGGGGCAGGGCCTGGTCAGTACTTGGATGTGTGACCTCCTGGAAATACCAGGTGCTGCAAGCTTTTTACGTCTCCTGGGTAACTTCATCGTAGCTCTTAATACTCTCTTTCTGTCTCCAGGAGATATAATTGAAGAATTGTACACGTACCCGGCTACTTTCAACACCCTTTGCTGCACTGGTATATTTCCCTCTATTTTTCTTTTTTTTTTTGCTGGCAGTTCCGTCAATACCCGCCAACCTTTAAGAGACATCATGCAGCCAGGCATCTCGGCTTGCGGCCACACCATCCTGAACGCGCCCGATCTTGTCAAATCTCGGAAGCTAACGGGGCAGGGCCTGGTCAGTACTTGCATGGGAGACCTCCTAGAAATACCAGGTGCTGCAAGCTTTTTACGTCTCCTGGGTAACTTCATCATAGCTCTTAATACTCGTTTTCAGTCTGCAGGAGATATAATTGAAGAATTGTACACGTACCCGGCTACTTTCAACACCCTTTCCTGCACTGATATTTTTCCCTCCATTTTTCTATTTTTTTTTTTTTTTCTTTTTGCTGGAAGTTCCGTCAATACCCGCCAACCTTTAAGAGACATCATGCAGGCAGGCCTTTCGGCTTGTGGCCACACCGTCCTGAATGCGCCCGATCTCGTCAGATCTCGGAAGCTAAACGGGGCAGGGCCTGGTCAGTACTTGGATGGGAGACCTCCTAGAAATACTAGGTGCTGCAAGCTTTTTACGTCTCCTGGGTAACTTCATCGTAGCTCTTAATACTCTCTTTCTGTCTCCAGGAGATATAATTGAAGAATTGTACACGTACCCGGCTACTTTCAACACCCTTTGCTGCACTGGTATATATCCCTCTATTTTTCTTTTATTTTTTTGCTGGCAGTTCCGTCAATACCCGCCAACCTTTAAGAGACATCATGCAGCCAGGCCTTTCGGCTTGTGGCCACACCGTCCTGAATGCGCCCGATCTCGTCAGATCTCGGAAGCTAAACGGGGCAGGGCCTGGTCAGTACTTGGATGGGAGACCTCCTAGAAATACCAGGTGCTGCAAGCTTTTTACGTCTCCTGGGTAACTTCATCGTAGCTCTTAATACTCTCTCTCTGTCTGGAGGAGATATAATTGAAGTATTGTACACGTATCCAGCTACTGTCAACACCCTTTGCTGCACTGATATTTTTCCATCCATTTTTCTTTTTTCTTTTTTTATATTTTTTTTTTGCTGGAAGTTCCGTCAATACCCGCCAACCTTTAAGAGACATCATGCAGCCAGGCATCTCGGCTTGCGGCCACACCGTCCTGAAGACGCAAGATCTCGTCAGATCTCGGAAGAAAAACTGGGCAGGGCCTGGTCAGTAATTGGATCGGTGACCTCCTGGAAATACCAGGTGCTGAAAGCTTTTTACATCTCCTGGGTAACTTCAGCGTAGCTCTTAATACTCTCATTCAGTCTGGAGGAGATATAATTGAAGAATTGTACATGTACCCGGCTACTTTCAACACCCTGTCCTGCACTGATATTTTTCCCTCCATTTTTCTATTTATTTATTTTTTATTTTTTGCTGGAAGTTCTGTCAATACCCGCCAGCCTTTAAGAGACATCATGCAGCCCTCCTCTTGGCTTGTGGCCACACCGTCCTGAACACGCCCGATCTCGTCAGATCTCGGAAGCTAAACGGGGCAGGGACTCGTCAGTACTTGGATGGGAGACCTCCTGGAAATACCTGGTACTGCAAGCTTTTTACGTCTCCTGGGAAACTTCATCGTAGCTCTTAATACTCTCTATCTGTCTGGAGGAGATATAATTGAAGTATTGTACACGTACCCGGCTACTTTCAACAGCCTTTGCTGCACTGATATTTTTCCCTCCATTTTCCATTTTTTTTTTTTTTTTTTTTTTGCTGGAAGTTCGTCAATACCCGCCAGCCTTTAAGAGACATCATGCAGCCAGGCCTCTTGGCTTGCGGCCACACCGTCCTGAACGCGCCCGATCTCATCAGATCTCGGAAGCTAACGGGGCAGGGCCTGGTCAGTACTTGGATGGGTGACCTCCTGGAAATACCAGGTGCTGCAAGCTTTTTACGTCTCCTGGGTAACTTCATCGTAGCTCTTAATACTCTCTTTCTGTCTCCAGGAGATATAATTGAAGAATTGTACACGTACCCGGCTACTTTCAACACCCTTTGCTGCACTGGTATATTTTCCTCTATTTTTCTTTTTTTTTTTTGCTGGCAGTTCCGTCAATACCCGCCAGCCTTTAAGAGACATCATGCAGCCAGGCATCTCGGCTTGCGGCCACACCATCTTGAACGCGCCCGATCTCGTCAGATCTCGGAAGCTAAACGGGGCAGGACCTGGTCAGTACATGAAAGTGAGACCTCCTGGAAATACCTAGTTCTGCAAGCTTTTACGTCTCCTGGGTAACTTTATCGTAGCTCTTAATACTCTCTCTCTGTCTGTAGGAGATATAATTGAAGTATTGTACACGTACCCAGCTACTGTCAACACCATTTGCTGCACTGATATTTTTCCATCCATTTTTCTTTTTTTTTTTTTTTTTTTGCTGGAAGTTCCGTCAATACCCGCCAACCTTTAAGAGACATCATGCAGCCAGGCCTTTCGGCTTGTGGCCACACCGTCCTGAATGCGCCTGATCTCGTTAGATCTCGGAAGCTAAACGGGGCAGGGCCTGGTCAGTACTTGGATGGGAGACCTCCTGGAAATACCTGGTGCTGCAAGATTTTACGTCTCCTGGGTAACTTTATCGTAGCTCTTAGTTCTCTCTTTCTGTCTGGAGGAGATATAATTGAAGAATTGTACACGTACCCAGCTACTGTCAACACCCTTTGCTGCACTGATATTTTTCCATCCATTTTTCTTTTTTTTTTTTTTTTTTTTTGCTGGAAGTTCCGTCAATACCCGCCAACCTTTAAGAGACATCATGCAGCCGGGCCTCTTGGCTTTCGGCCACACCGTCCTGAACGCGCATGATATCGTCAGATCTCGGAAGCTAAACGGGGCACGGCCTGGTCGGTACTTGGATGGGAGACTTCCTAGAAATACCAGGTGCTGCAAGCTTTTTACATCTCCTGGGTAACTTCATCGTAGCTCTTAATACTCTCTTTCTGTCTCCAGGAGATATAATTGAAGAATTGTACACGTACCCGGCTACTTTCAACACCCTTTCCTGCACTGATATTTTTCCCGCCATTTTTCAATTTATTTATTTTTTTCTGGAAATTCCGTCAATACCCGCCAGCCTTTAAGAGACATCATGCAGCCAGGCATCTTGGCTTGCGGCCACACCATCCTGAACGCGCCCGATCAAGTCAGATCTCGGAAGCTAAACGGGGCAGGACCTGGTCAGTACATGAATGTGAGACCTCCTGGAAATACCTGGTGCTGCAAGCTTTTACGTCTCCTGGGTAACTTTATCGTAGCTCTTAATACTCTCTATCTGTCTGGAGGAGATATAATTGAAGTATTGTACACGTACCCAGCTACTGTCAACACCATTTGCTGCACTGATATTTTTCCATCCATTTTTCTTTTTTTTTTTTTTTTTGCAGGAAGTTCCGTCAATACCCGCCAACCTTTAAGAGACATCATGCAGCCAGGCCTCTCGGCTTGTGGCCACACCGTCCTGAACGCGCCCGATCTCGTCAGTTCTCGGAAGCTAACGGGGCAGGGCCTGGTCAGTACTTGGATGGGTGACCTCCTGGAAATACCAGGTGCTGCAAGCTTTTTACGTCTCCTGGGTAACTTCAGCGTAGCTCTTAATACTCTCATTCTGTCTCCAGGAGATATAATTGAAGAATTGTACATGTACCCGGCTACTTTCAACACCCTGTCCTGCACTGATATTTTTCCCTCCATTTTTCTATTTATTTATTTTTTATTTTTTGCTGGAAGTTCCATCAATACCCGCCAGCCTTTAAGAGACATCATGCAGCCAGGCCTCTTGGCTTGCGGCCACACCGTCCTGAACGCGCCCGATCTCGTCAGATCTCGGAAGCTAACGGGCCAGGGCCTGGTCAGTACTTGGATGGGTGACCTCCTGGAAATACCAGGTGCTGCAAGCTTTTTACGTCTCCTGGGTAACTTCATCATAGCTCTTAATACTCTCTTTCAGTCTGTAGGAGATATTATTGAAGAATTGTACACGTACCCGGCTACTTTCAAAACCCTTTGCTGCACTGATATTTTTCCCTCCATTTTTCTTTTTTCTTTTTTTTTTTGCTTGAAGTTCCGTCAATACCTGCCAGCCTTAAAGAGACATCATGCAGCCGGGCCTCTTGGCTTTCGGCCACACCGTCCTGAACGCGCATGATATTGTCAGATCTCGGAAGCTAAACGGGCAGGACCTGGTCAGTACTTGAATGTGAGACCTCCTGGAAATACCAGGTGCTGCAAGCTTTTACGTCTCCTGGGTAACTTTATCGTAGCTCTTAATACTCTCTTTCAGTCTGCAGGAGATATAATTGAAGAATTGTACACGTACCCGGCTACTTTCAACACCCTTTCCTGCACTGATATTTTTCCCTCCATTTTTCTATTTTTTTTTTTTTTTTTTTTTGCTGGAAGTTCCGTCAATACCCGCCAACCTTTAAGAGACATCATGCAGCCAGGCCTTTCGGCTTGTGGCCACACCGTCCTGAATGCGCCCGATCTCGTCAGATCTCGGAAGCTAAACGGGGCAGGGCCTGGTCAGTACTTGGATGGGAGACCTCCTAGAAATACCAGGTGCTGCAAGCTTTTTACGTCTCCTGGGTAACTTCATCGTAGCTCTTAATACTCTCTATCTGTCTGGAGGAGATATAATTGAAGTATTGTACACGTACCCAGCTACTGTCAACACTATTTGCTGCACTGATATTTTTCCATCCATTTTTCTTTTTTTTTTTTTTTTTTTGCTGGCAGTTCCGTCAATACCCGCCAGCCTTTAAGAGACATCATGCAGCCAGGCATCTCAGCTTGCGGCCACACCATCCTGAACGCGCCCGATCTCGTCAGATCTCGGAAGCTAAACGGGGCAGGACCTGGTCAGTACATGAAAGTGAGACCTCCTGGAAATACCTAGTGCTGCAAGCTTTTACGTCTCCTGGGTAACTTTATCGTAGCTCTTAATACTCTCTCTCTGTCTGGAGGAGATATAATTGAAGTATTGTACACGTATCCAGCTACTGTCAACACCCTTTGCTGCACTGATATTTTTCCATTTATTTTTCTTTTTTCTTTTTTTAATTTTTTTTTTTGCTGGAAGTTCCGTCAATACCCGCCAACCTTTAAGAGACATCATGCAGCCAGGCCTTTCGGCTTGTGGCCACTCCGTCCTGAACGCGCCCGATCTCATCAGATCTCGGAAGCTAAACGGGGCAGGGCCTGGTCAGTACTTTGATGTGAGACCTCCTGGAAATACCAGGTCCTGCAAGCTTTTTACGTCTCCTGGGTAACTTCATCGTAGCTCTTAATACTCTCTTTCTGTCTCCAGGAGATATAATTGAAGAAATGTACACGTACCCGACTACTTTCAACACCTTTTCCTGCACTGATATTTTTCCCTCCATTTTTCTTTTTTTTTTTTTTTTTTTTTGCTGGAAATTCCGTCAATACCCGCCAGCCTTTAAGAGACATCATGCAGCCAGACATCTCGGCTTGCGGCCACACCGTCCTGAACGCGCCCGATCTTGTCAGATCTCGGAAGCTAAACGGGGCAGGACCTGGTCAGTACATGAATGTGAGACCTCCTGGAAATACCTCGTGCTGCAAGCTTTTACGTCTCCTGGGTAACTTTATCGTAGCTCTTAATGCTCTCTATCTGTCTGGAGGAGATATAATTGAAGTATTGTACACGTACCCAGCTACTGTCAACACCCTTTGCTGCACTGATATTTTTCCATCCATTTTTCTTTTTTTTTTTTTTTTTGCAGGAAGTTCCGTCAATACCCGCCAACCTTTAAGAGACATCATGCAGCCAGGCCTCTCGGCTTGTGGCCACACCGTCCTGAACGCGCCCGATCTCGTCAGATCTCGGAAGCTAAACGGGGCAGGACCTGGTCAGTACTTGAATGTGAGACCTCCTGGAAATACCTGGTGCTGCAAGCTTTTACGTCTCCTGGGTAACTTTATCGTAGCTCTTAATACTCTCTATCTGTCTGGAGGAGATATAATTGAAGAATTGTACACGTACCCGGCTACCTTCAACACGCTTTGCTGCACTGATATTTTTCCCTCCATTTTTCTTTTTTCTATTGTTTCTTGCTGGAAGTTCCATCAATACCCTCCAGTCTTTAAGAGACATCATGCAGCCAGGCCTCTTGGCTTGAGGCCACACCGTCCTGAAGACGCAAGATCTCGTCAGATCTCGGAAGAAAAACTGGGCAGGGCCTGGTCAGTAATTGGATGGTTGACCTCCTGGAAATACCAGGTGCTGAAAGCTTTTTACATCTCCTGGGTAACTTCAGCGTAGCTCTTAATACTCTCATTCAGTCTGGAGGAGATATAATTGAAGAATTGTACATGTACCCGGCTACTTTCAACACCCTGTCCTGCACTGATATTTTTCCCTCCATTTTTCTATTTATTTATTTTTTATTTTTTGCTGGAAGTTCCGTCAATACCCGCCAGCCTTTAAGAGACATCATGCAGCCAGGCCTCTTGGCTTGCGGCCACACCGTCCTGAACACGCCCGATCTCATCAGATCTCGGAAGCTAAGCGGGGCAGGGCCTGGTCAGTACTTGGATGGGAGACCTCCTGGAAATACCTGGTGCTGCAAGCTTTTTACGTCTCCTGGGAAACTTCATCGTAGCTCTTAATACTCTCTATCTGTCTGGAGGAGATATAATTGAAGTATTGTACACGTACCCGGCTACTTTCAACAGCCTTTGCTGCACTGATATTTTTCCCTCCATTTTCCATTTTTTTTTTTTTTTTTTTTTGCTGGAAGTTCCATCAATACCCGCCAGCCTTTAAGAGACATCATGCAGCCAGGCCTCTTGGCTTGCGGCCACACCGTCCTGAACGCGCCCGATCTCGTCAGATCTCGGAAGCTAACGGGGCAGGGCCTGGTCAGTACTTGGATGGGTGACCTCCTGGAAATACCAGGTGCTGCAAGCTTTTTACGTCTCCTGGGTAACTTCATCATAGCTCTTAATACTCTCTTTCAGTCTGTAGGAGATATTATTGAAGAATTGTACACGTACCCGGCTACTTTCAAAACCCTTTGCTGCACTGATATTTTTCCCTCCATTTTTCTTTTTTCTTTTTTTTTTTGCTTGAAGTTCCGTCAATACCCGCCAGCCTTAAAGAGACATCATGCAGCCGGGCCTCTTGGCTTTCGGCCACACCGTCCTGAACGCGCATGATATTGTCAGATCTCGGAAGCTAAACGGGCAGGACCTGGTCAGTACTTGAATGTGAGACCTCCTGGAAATACCAGGTGCTGCAAGCTTTTACGTCTCCTGGGTAACTTTATCGTAGCTCTTAATACTCTCTTTCAGTCTGCAGGAGATATAATTGAAGAATTGTACACGTACCCGGCTACTTTCAACACCCTTTCCTGCACTGATATTTTTCCCTCCATTTTTCTATTTTTTTTTTTTTTTTTTTTTGCTGGAAGTTCCGTCAATACCCGCCAACCTTTAAGAGACATCATGCAGCCAGGCCTTTCGGCTTGTGGCCACACCGTCCTGAATGCGCCCGATCTCGTCAGATCTCGGAAGCTAAACGGGGCAGGGCCTGGTCAGTACTTGGATGGGAGACCTCCTAGAAATACCAGGTGCTGCAAGCTTTTTACGTCTCCTGGGTAACTTCATCGTAGCTCTTAATACTCTCTATCTGTCTGGAGGAGATATAATTGAAGTATTGTACACGTACCCAGCTACTGTCAACACTATTTGCTGCACTGATATTTTTCCATCCATTTTTCTTTTTTTTTTTTTTTTTTTGCTGGCAGTTCCGTCAATACCCGCCAGCCTTTAAGAGACATCATGCAGCCAGGCATCTCAGCTTGCGGCCACACCATCCTGAACGCGCCCGATCTCGTCAGATCTCGGAAGCTAAACGGGGCAGGACCTGGTCAGTACATGAAAGTGAGACCTCCTGGAAATACCTAGTGCTGCAAGCTTTTACGTCTCCTGGGTAACTTTATCGTAGCTCTTAATACTCTCTCTCTGTCTGGAGGAGATATAATTGAAGTATTGTACACGTATCCAGCTACTGTCAACACCCTTTGCTGCACTGATATTTTTCCATTTATTTTTCTTTTTTCTTTTTTTAATATTTTTTTTTGCTGGAAGTTCCGTCAATACCCGCCAACCTTTAAGAGACATCATGCAGCCAGGCCTTTCGGCTTGTGGCCACTCCGTCCTGAACGCGCCCGATCTCATCAGATCTCGGAAGCTAAACGGGGCAGGGCCTGGTCAGTACTTGGATGGGTGACCTCCTGGAAATACCAGGTGCTGCAAGCTTTTTACGTCTCCTGGGTAACTTCATCATAGCTCTTAATACTCTCTTTCAGTCTGTAGGAGATATTATTGAAGAATTGTACACGTACCCGGCTACTTTCAAAACCCTTTGCTGCACTGATATTTTTCCCTCCATTTTTCTTTTTTCTTTTTTTTTTTGCTTGAAGTTCCGTCAATACCCGCCAGCCTTAAAGAGACATCATGCAGCCGGGCCTCTTGGCTTTCGGCCACACCGTCCTGAACGCGCATGATATTGTCAGATCTCGGAAGCTAAACGGGCAGGACCTGGTCAGTACTTGAATGTGAGACCTCCTGGAAATACCAGGTGCTGCAAGCTTTTTACGTCTCCTGGGTAACTTCATCGTAGCTCTTAATACTCTCATTCAGTCTGGAGGAGATATAATTGAAGAATTGTACATGTACCCGGCTACTTTCAACACCCTGTCCTGCACTGATATTTTTCCCTCCATTTTTCTATTTATTTATTTTTTATTTTTTGCTGGAAGTTCCGTCAATACCCGCCAGCCTTTAAGAGACATCATGCAGCCAGGCCTCTTGGCTTGCGGCCACACCGTCCTGAACACGCCCGATCTCATCAGATCTCGGAAGCTAAGCGGGGCAGGGCCTGGTCAGTACTTGGATGGGAGACCTCCTGGAAATACCTGGTGCTGCAAGCTTTTTACGTCTCCTGGGAAACTTCATCGTAGCTCTTAATACTCTCTATCTGTCTGGAGGAGATATAATTGAAGTATTGTACACGTACCCGGCTACTTTCAACAGCCTTTGCTGCACTGATATTTTTCCCTCCATTTTCCATTTTTTTTTTTTTTTTTTTTTGCTGGAAGTTCCATCAATACCTGCCAGCCTTTAAGAGACATCATGCAGCCAGGCCTCTTGGCTTGCGGCCACACTGTCCTGAACGCGCCCGATCTCGTCAGATCTCGGAAGCTAACGGGGCAGGGCCTGGTCAGTACTTGGATGGGTGACCTCCTGGAAATACCAGGTGCTGCAAGCTTTTTACGTCTCCTGGGTAACTTCATCATAGCTCTTAATACTCTCTTTTAGTCTGTAGGAGATATTATTGAAGAATTGTACACGTACCCGGCTACTTTCAAAACCCTTTGCTGCACTGATATTTTTCCCTCCATTTTTCTTTTTTCTTTTTTTTTTTGATTGAAGTTCCGTCAATCCCCTTTAGCCTTAAAGAGACATCATGCAGCCGGGTCTCTTGGCTTTCGGCCACACCGTCCTGAACGCGCATGATATTGTCAGATCTCGGAAGCTAAACGGGGCAGGGCCTGGTCAGTACTTGGATGGGAGACCTCCTAGAAATACCAGGTGCTGCAAGCTTTTTACGTCTCCTGGGTAACTTCATCGTAGCTCTTAATACTCTCTATCTGTCTGGAGGAGATATAATTGAAGTATTGTGCACGTACCCAGCTACTGTCAACACCCTTTGCTGCACTGGTATATTTCCATTTATTTTTCTTTTTTCTTTTTTTAATTTTTTTTTTTGCTGGAAGTTCCGTCAATACCCGCCAACCTTTAAGAGACATCATGCAGCCAGGCCTTTCGGCTTGTGGCCACTCCGTCCTGAACGCGCCCGATCTCATCATATCTCGGAAGCTAAACGGGGCAGGGCCTGGTCAGTACTTTGATGGGAGACCTCCTGGAAATACCAGGTCCTGCAAGCTTTTTACGTCTCCTGGGTAACTTCATCGTAGCTCTTAATACTCTCTTTCTGTCTCCAGGAGATATAATTGAAGAATTGTACACGTACCCGGCTACTTTCAACACCCTTTCCTGCACTGATATTTTTCCCTCCATTTTTCTTTTTTTTTTTTTTTTTTTTTGCTGGAAATTCCGTCAATACCCGCCAGCCTTTAAGAGACATCATGCAGCCAGACATCTCGGCTTGCGGCCACACCGTCCTGAACGCGCCCGATCTTGTCAGATCTCGGAAGCTAAACGGGGCAGGACCTGGTCAGTACATGAATGTGAGACCTCCTGGAAATACCTAGTGCTGCAAGCTTTTACGTCTCCTGGGTAACTTTATCGTAGCTCTTAATACTCTCTCTCTGTCTGGAGGAGATATAATTGAAGTATTGTACACGTATCCAGCTACTGTCAACACCCTTTGCTGCACTGATATTTTTCCATTTATTTTTCTTTTTTCTTTTTTTAATTTTTTTTTTTGCTGGATGTTCCGTCAATACCCGCCAACCTTTAAGAGACATCATGCAGCCAGGCCTTTCGGCTTGTGGCCACTCCGTCCTGAACGCGCCCGATCTCATCATATCTCGGAAGCTAAACGGGGCAGGGCCTGGTCAGTACTTTGATGGGAGACCTCCTGGAAATACCAGGTCCTGCAAGCTTTTTACGTCTCCTGGGTAACTTCATCGTAGCTCTTAATACTCTCTTTCTGTCTCCAGGAGATATAATTGAAGAATTGTACACGTACCCGGCTACTTTCAACACCCTTTCCTGCACTGATATTTTTCCCTCCATTTTTCTTTTTTTTTTTTTTTTTTTTTGCTGGAAATTCCGTCAATACCCGCCAGCCTTTAAGAGACATCATGCAGCCAGACATCTCGGCTTGCGGCCACACCGTCCTGAACGCGCCCGATCTTGTCAGATCTCGGAAGCTAAACGGGGCAGGACCTGGTCAGTACATGAATGTGAGACCTCCTGGAAATACCTAGTGCTGCAAGCTTTTACGTCTCCTGGGTAACTTTATCGTAGCTCTTAATACTCTCTCTCTGTCTGGAGGAGATATAATTGAAGTATTGTACACGTATCCAGCTACTGTCAACACCCTTTGCTGCACTGATATTTTTCCATTTATTTTTCTTTTTTCTTTTTTTAATTTTTTTTTTTGCTGGAAGTTCCGTCAATACCCGCCAACCTTTAAGAGACATCATGCAGCCAGGCCTTTCGGCTTGTGGCCACTCCGTCCTGAACGCGCCCGATCTCATCAGATCTCGGAAGCTAAATGGGGCAGGGCCTGGTCAGTACTTTGATGGGAGACTTCCTGGAAATACCAGGTCCTGCAAGCTTTTTACGTCTCCTGGGTAACTTCATCGTAGCTCTTAATACTCTCTTTCTGTCTCCAGGAGATATAATTGAAGAATTGTACACGTACCCGGCTACTTTCAACACCCTTTCCTGCACTGATATTTTTCCCTCCATTTTTCTTTTTTTTTTTTTTTTTTTTTGCTGGAAATTCCGTCAATACCCGCCAGCCTTTAAGAGACATCATGCAGCCAGACATCTCGGCTTGCGGCCACACCGTCCTGAACGCGCCCGATCTTGTCAGATCTCGGAAGCTAAACGGGGCAGGACCTGGTCAGTACATGAATGTGAGACCTCCTGGAAATACCTCGTGCTGCAAGCTTTTACGTCTCCTGGGTAACTTTATCGTAGCTCTTAATGCTCTCTATCTGTCTGGAGGAGATATAATTGAAGTATTGTACACGTACCCAGCTACTGTCAACACCCTTTGCTGCACTGATATTTTTCCATCCATTTTTTTTTTTTTTTGCTGGAAGTTCCGTCAATATCCGCCAGCCTTTAAGAGACATCATGCAGCCAGGCATCTCGGCTTGCGGCCACACCATCCTGAACGCGCCCGATCTCGTCAGATCTCTGAAGCTAAACGGGGCAGGGCCTCGTCAGTACTTGGATGGGAGACGTCCTGGAAATACCTGGTGCTGCAAGCTTTTTACGTCTCCTGGGAAACTTCATCGTAGCTCTTAATACTCTCTATCTGTCTGGAGGAGATATAATTGATGTATTGTACACGTACCCGGCTACTTTCAACAGCCTTTGCTGCACTGATATTTTTCCCTCCATTTTCCATTTTTTTTTTTTTTTTTTCTTGCTGGAAGTTCCGTCAATACCCGCCAGCCTTTAAGAGACATCATGCAGCCAGGCATCTCGGCTTGCGGCCACACCATCCTGAACGCGCCCGATCTCGTCAGATCTCGGAAGCTAAACGGGGCAGGACCTGGTCAGTGCATGAAAGTGAGACCTCCTGGAAATACCTAGTGCTGCAAGCTTTTACGTCTCCTGGGTAACTTTATCGTAGCTCTTAATACTCTCTCTCTGTCTGGAGGAGATATAATTGAAGTATTGTACACGTATCCAGCTACTGTCAACACCCTTTGCTGCACTGATATTTTTCCATCCATTTTTCTTTTTTCTTTTTTTTTTTTTTTTTTTTGCTGGAAGTTCCGTCAATACCCGCCAGCCTTAAAGAGACATCATGCAGCCAGGCCTTTCGGCTTGTGGCCACACCGTCCTGAATGCGCCCGATCTCGTCAGATTTCGCAAGCTAAACGAGACAGGGCCTGGTCAGTACTTGGATGGGAGACCTCCTAGAAATACCAGGTGCTGCAAGCTTTTTACGTCTCCTGGGTAACTTCATCGTAGCTCTTAATACTCTCATTCTGTCTCCAGGAGATATAATTGAAGAATTGTACACGTACCCGACTACTTTCAACACCCTTTGCTGCACTGGTATATTTCCCTCTATTTTTCTTTTTTTATATTTTTTTTTTGCTGGAAGTTCCGTCAATACCCGCCAGCCTTAAAGAGACATCATGCAGCCAGGCATCTCGGCTTGCGGCCACACCATCCTGAACGCGCCCGATCTCGTGAGATCTCGGAAGCTAAACGGGGCAGGACCTGGTCAGTACATGAATGTGAGACCTCCTGGAAATACCTAGTGCTGCAAGCTTTTACGTCTCCTGGGTAACTTTATCGTAGCTCTTAATACTCTCTCTCTATCTGGAGGAGATATAATTGAAGTATTGTACACGTATCCAGTTACTGTCAACACCCTTTGCTGCACTGATATTTTTCCATCCATTTTTCTTTTTTTATATTTTTTTTTTGCTGGAAGTTCCGTCAATACCCGCCAACCTTTAAGAGACATCATGCAGCCAGGCATCTCGGCTTGCGGCCACACCATCCTGAACTCGCCCGATCTTGTCAGATCTTGGAAGCTAAACGGGGCAGGACCTGGTCAGTACATGAATGTGAGACCTCCTGGAAATACCTGGTGCTGCAAGCTTTTACGTCTCCTGGGTAACTTTATCGTAGCTCTTAATACTCTCTATCTGTCTGGAGGAGATATAATTGAAGTATTGTACACGTACCCAGCTACTGTAAACACCCTTTGCTGCACTGATATTTTTCCATCCATTTTTCTTTTTTTTTTTTTTTTTTGCTGGAAGTTCCGTCAATACCCGCCAACCTTTAAGAGACATCATGCAGCCAGGCCTCTTGGCTTGCGGCCATACCGTCCTGAATGCGCCCAATCTCGTCAGATTTCGGAAGCTAAACGGGGCAGGGCCTGGTCAGTACTTGGATGGGAGACCTCCTAGAAATACCAGGTGCTGCAAGCCTTTTACGTCTCCTGGGTAACTTCATTGTAGCTCTTAATACTCTCTTTCTGTCTCCAGGAGATATAATTGAAGAATTGTACACGTACCCGGCTACTTTCAACACCCTTTCCTGCACTGATATTTTTCCCTCCATTTTTCTATTTTTTTTTTTTTTTTCTTTTGCTGGAAATTCCGTCAATACCCGCCAGCCTTTAAGAGACATCATGCAGCCAGACATCTCGGCTTGTGGCCACACCGTCCTGAACGCGCCCGATCTCGTCAGATCTCGGAAGCTAAACGGGGCAGGACCTGGTCAGTACTTGAATGTGAGACCTCCTGGAAATACCTGGTGCTGCAAGCTTTTACGTCTCCTGGGTAACTTTATCGTAGCTCTTAATACTCTCTATCTGTCTGGAGGAGATATAATTGAAGAATTGTACACGTACCCGGCTACTTTCAACACCCTTTCCTGCACTGATATTTTTCCCTCCATTTTTCTATTTTTTTTTTTTTTTTCTTTTGCTGGAAGTTCCGTCAATACCCGCCAACCTTTAAGAGACATCATGCAGCCAGGCCTTTCGGCTTGTGGCCACACCGTCCTGAATGCGCCCGATCTCGTCAGATCTCGGAAGCTGAACGGGGCAGGTTCTGGTCAGTACTTGGATGGGAGACCTCCTAGAAATACCAGTGCTGCAAGCTTTTTACGTCTCCTGGGTAACTTCATCGTAGCTCTTAATACTCTCTTTCTGTCTCCAGGAGATATAATTGAAGAATTGTACACGTACCCGGCTACTTTCAACACCCTTTGCTGCACTGGTATATTTCCCTGTATTTTTCTTTTTTTTTTTGCTGGCAGTTCCGTCAATACCCGCCAGCCTTTAAGAGACATCATGTAGCCAGGCATCTCGGCTTGCGGCCACACCATCCTGAACGCGCCCGATCTCGTCAGATCTCGGAAGCTAAACGGGGCAGGACCTGGTCAGTACATGAATGTGAGACCTCCTGGAAATACCTAGTGCTGCAAGCTTTTACGTCTCCTGGGTAACTGTATCGTAGCTCTTAATACTCTCTCTCTGTCTGGAGGAGATATAATTGAAGTATTGTACACGTATCCAGCTACTGTCAACACCCTTTGCTGCACTGATATTTTTCCATCCATTTTTCTTTTTTCTTTTTTTCTTTTTATTTTTTGCTGGAAGTTCCGTCAATACCCGCCAACCTTTAAGAGACATCATGCAGCCAGGCCTTTCGGCTTGTGGCCACACCGTCCTGAACGCGCCCGATCTCGTCAGATCTCGGAAGCTAAACGGGCCAGGGCCTGGTCAGTACTTGGATGGGAGACCTCCTAGAAATACCAGGTGCTGCAAGCTTTTTACGTCTCCTGGGTAACTTCATCGTAGCTCTTAATACTCTCTTTCTGTCTCCAGGAGATATAATTGAAGAATTGTACACGTACCCGGCTACTTTCAACACCCTTTCCTACACTGATATTTTTCCCTCCATTTTTCTATTTTTTTTTTTTTTTTTTTGCTGGAAGTTCCGTCAATACCCGCCAACCTTTAAGAGACATCATGCAGCCAGGCGTTTCGGCTTGTGGCCACACCGTCCTGAATGCGCCCGATCGCGTAAGATCTCGGAAGCTGAACGGGGCAGGGTCTGGTCAGTACTTGGATGGGAGACCTCCTAGAAATACCAGGTGCTGCAAGCTTTTTACGTCTCCTGGGTAACTTCATCGTAGCTCTTAATACTCTCTTTCTGTCTCCAGGAGATATAATTGAAGAATTGTACACGTACCCGGCTACTTTCAACACCCTTTGCTGCACTGGTATATTTCCCTCTATTTTTCTTTTTTTTTTTTGCTGGAAGTTCCGTCAATACCCGCCAGCCTTTAAGAGACATCATGCAGCCAGGCATCTCGGCTTGCGGCCACACCATCCTGAACGCGCCCGATCTCGTCAGATCTCGGAAGCTAAACGGGGCAGGACCTGGTCAGTACATGAATGTGAGACCTCCTGGAAATACCTAGTGCTGCAAGCTTTTACGTCTCCTGGGTAACTTTATCGTAGCTCTTAATACTCTCTCTCTGTCTGGAGGAGATATAATTAAAGAATTGTACACGTATCCAGCTACTGTCAACACCCTTTGCTGCACTGATATTTTTCCATCCATTTTTCTTTTTTCTTTTTTTCTTTTTCTTTTTTGCTTGAAGTTCCGTCAATACCCGCCAACCTTTAAGAGACATCATGCAGCCAGGCCTTTCGGCTTGTGGCCACACCGTCCTGAATGCGCCCGATCTCGTCAGATCTCGGAAGCTAAACGGGGCAGGGCCTGGTCAGTACTTGGATGGTAGACCTCCTAGAAATACCAGGTGCTGTAAGCTTTTACGTGTCCTGGGTAACTTTATCGTAGCTCTTAATTCTCTCTTTCTGTCTGCAGGAGATTTAATTGAAGAATTGTACACGTACCCAGCTACTGTCAACACCCTTTGCTGCACTGATATTTTTCCATCCATTTTTCTTTTTTTTTTTTTTGCTGGAAGTTCCGTCAATACCCGCCAACCTTTAAGAGACATCATGCAGCCAGGTCTTTCGGCTTGTGGCCACACCGTCCTGAATGCGCCCGATCTCGTCAGATCTCGGAAGCTAAATGGGGCAGGGCCTGGTCAGTACTTGGATGGGAGACCTCCTAGAAATACCAGGTGCTGCAAGCTTTTTACGTCTCCTGGGTAACTTCATCGTAGCTCTTAATACTCTCTTTCTGTCTCCAGGAGATATAATTGAAGAATTGTACACGTACTAGGCTACTTTCAACACCCTTTGCTGCACTGATATTTTTCCCTCCATTTTTCTTTTTATTTTATTTTTTTGCTGGAAGTTCCGTCAATATCCGCCAGCCTTTAAGAGACATCATGCAGCCAGGCCTCTTGGCTTGAAGTCACACCGTCCTGAATGCGCCCGATCATATCAGATTTCGGAAGCTAAACGGGGCAGGGCCTGGTCAGTACATGGATGTGTGACCTCCTGGAAATACCAGGTGCTGCAAGCTTTTTACGTCTCCTGGGTAACTGCATCGTAGCTCTTAATTCTCTTTTTCTGTCTGGAGGAGATATAATTGAAGAATTGTACACGTACCCGGCTACTTTCAACACCCTTTGCTGCACTGATATTTTTCCCTCTATTTTTCTTTTTTTTTTTTGCTGGAAATTCCGTCAATACCCGCCATCCTTTAAGAGACATCATGCAGCCAGGCATCTCGGCTTGCGGCCACACCATACTGAACGCGCCCGATCTCGTCAGATCTCGGAAGCTAAACGGGGCAGGACCTGGTTAGTACATGAATGTGAGACCGCCTGGAAATACCTAGTGCTGCAAGGTTTTACGTCTCCTGGGTAACTTTATCGTAGCTCTTAATACTCTCTATCTGTCTGGAGGAGATATAATTGAAGAATTGTACATGTACCCGGCTACTTTCAATACCCTTTGCTGCACTGATATTTTTCCCTCCCTTTTTCTATTTTTTTTTTTTTTTTTGCTGGAAGTTCCGTCAATACCCGCCAGCCTTTAAGAGACATCATGCAGCCAGGCCTCTTGGCTTGCGGCCACACCGTCCTGAACGCGCCTGATCTCATCAGATCTCGGAAGCTAAATGGGGCAGGGCCTAGACAGTACTTGGATGGGTGACCTCCTGGAAATACCAGGTGCTGCAAGCTTTTTACGTCCCCTGGGTAACTTCATCGTAGCTCTTAATACTCTCTTTCAGTCTGGAGGAGATATAATTAAAGAATTGTACACGTACCCGGCTACTTTCAACACACTTTGCTGCACTGATATGTTTCCCACCATTTTTCTTTTTTCTTTTTTTTTTTTGCTGGAAGTTCCGTCAATACCCGCCAACCTTTAAGAGACATCATGCAGCCAGGCGTCTCGGCTTGTGGCCACACCGTCCTGAATGCGCCCGATCTCGTCAGATCTCGGAAGCTAAACGGGGCAGGGCCTGGTCAGTACTTGGATGGGTGACCTCCTGGAAATACCAGGTGCTGCAAGCTTTTTACTTCTCCTGGGTAACTTTATCGTAGCTCTTAATACTCTCTTTCTGTCTGGAGGAGATATAATTGAAGAATTGTACACGTACCCGGCTTCTTTCAACACCCTTTCCTGCACTGATATTTTTCCCTCCATTTTTCTATTTTTTTTTTTTTTTTTATGCTGGAAATTCCGTCAATACCCGCCAGCCTTTAAGAGACATCATGCAGCCAGGCGTCTCGGCTTGTGGCCACACCGTCCTGAACGCGCCCGATCTCGTCAGATCTCAGAAACTAAACGGGGCAGGACCTGGTCAGTACTTGGATGGGAGACCTCCTGGAAGTACCAGGTGCTGCAAGCTTTTTACGTCACCTGGGGAACTTCGTCGTAGCTTTTAATACTCTCTTTCTGTCTGGAGGAGATTTAATTGAAGAATTGTACACGTACCCGGCTACTTTCAACACCCTTTACTGCACAGATATTTTTCCCTCCATTTTTTTTTTTTCTTTTTTTTTTTTGCTGGAAGTTCCGTCAATACCCTCCAGCCTTTAAGAGACATCATGCAGCCAGGCTGCTTGGCTTGCGGCCACACCGTCCTGAACGCGGTCGATCTCATCAGATCTCGGAAGCTAAACGGTGCAGGGCCTCGTCAGTACTTGGATGGGTGACCTCCTGGAAATACCAGGTGCTGCAAGCTTTTTCGTCTCCTGGGTAACTTCATCGTAGCTTTTAATACTCTATTTCTGTCTGGAGGAGATATAATTGAAGAATTGTACACGTACCCGGCTACTTTCAACACCCTTTGCTGCACTGATATTTTTCCCGCCATTTTTCTTTTTATTTTTTATTTTTTCTGGAAGTTCCATCAATATCCGCCAGCCTTTAAGAGACATCATGCAACCAGGCATCTCGGCTTGCGGACACACAGACCTGAACGCGCCCGATCTCATCAGATCTCGGAAACGAAACGGGGCAGGACCTGGTCAGTACTTGAATGTGAGACCTCCTAGAAAAACCTGGTGCTACAAGCTTTTACGTCTCCTGGGTAACTTCATCGTAGCTCTTTATACTCTCTTTCTGTCTGGAGGAGATATAATTGAAGTATTGTACACGTTCCCGGCTACTTTTAACACCCTTTGCTGCACTGATATTTTTCCCTCCATTTTTCTTTTTTCATTTTTTTTTGCTGGAAGTTCTGTCAATATCCTCCAACCATTTAGAGACATCATGCAGCCAGGTCTCTTGGCTTGCGGCCACACCGTCCTGAACGCGCCCGATCTCGTCAGACCTTGGAAACTAAACGGGCCAGGGCCTGGTTAGTACTTGGATGGGTGACCTCCTGGAAATACCAGGTGATGCAAGCTTTTTACGTATCCTGTGTAACTTCATCGTAGCTCTTAATACTCTCTTTCAGTCTGGAGGAGATATAATTGAAGAATTGTACACGTACCCAGCTACTTTCAACACCCTTTGCTGCACTGATATTTTTCCCTCCGTTTTTCTTTTTTTTTTTTTTTTTGCTGGAAGTTCCATCAATACCCTCCAGCCTTTAAGAGACATCATACAGCCAGGCCTCTTGGCTTGCAACCACACCGTCCTGAACGCGCCCCATCTCGTCAGATCTCGGAAGCTAAACGGGGCAGGGCCTGGTCATTACTTGAATGTGGGACCTCCTGGAAATACCTGGTTCTGCAAGCTTTTTACGTCTCCTGGGTAACTATATCGTAGCTCTTAATACTCTCTTTCTGTCTGGAGGAGATATAATTGAAGTATTGTACACGTACCTGGCTACTTTCAACATCCTTTGCTGCACTGATATTTTTCCCTCCGTTTTTCTTTTTTTTTTTTTTTGCTGGAAGTTCCGTCAATACCCGCCAACCATTAAGAGACATCATGCAACCAGGCCTCTCGGCTTGTGTCCACACCGTCCTGAACGCGCTCGATCTCGTCAGATCGCGTAAGCTGAACGGGGCAGGTCCTGGTCAGTACTTGGATGGGTGACCTCCTGGAAATACCAGGTGCTACAAGCTTTATACGTCTCTTGGGTAACTTCATCGTAGCTCGTAATACTCTCTTTCTGTCTGGAGGAGATATAATTGAAGTATTGTACACTTTGTCTTAGGGACAGTCTGGCTAGCAGTGACTGAGTGGTTGACAGACGACAAGCATCGGAATGTACGTGCTCTGTGATGTCATAGCAGTCAGCTGAGAGAGGCTCGTGATGTCATCGCTGAGCTGTCTGTCTGTCTGTCTGTCTGTCTCTCTCTCTCTCTTTCTCTCTCTCTCTCTCTCTCTCTCTTCCTCTCAATTCAATTCATTTGTATTGTCAAAGCAATTGGACATACATACATACATATATATATATATATATATATATATATACATACATATATACATCTATACATGCTAGAAAGTCATTACAATGTTATCTTAAAGGCTAACTAAGCAGAACATATATCATTATAGAACAGAGTTCATAGGTCAACACATGGTTTTAGGGAACAGGCACGTAGGTCATACCGTTTGACAATGTCTCCAAGGTTCTCATCGTAAATAACAAACAGAAATCAAACTATCTTCTGGGCTGACCTTCTAGCTTGACCGTATCTTTCTTAAGTATACAAGAGAGAAAAACAGGTGTAAGAAAATAATTTCTAATTTTCCTTCTACACATATATACATACATACATACATATGTAGCGTTATGTTGGGTGTATTTTGATAAGAGCATTTGGGCTCTGAGCTGAAGCACTGATCTAAAGAAGACCTCTCCCCCCCCAAAGTTATCAGATTTCCTTAGCTCATCAGCTTGGAACTGGTTTGCATCAAAGTGACAGTTTTGGGGAGGATGGCACCGAGAAGAGGCCAAATAGTTTGGAATTCTGCTATGAGATGTCTGGAGAAAGGGGCCTGTAGGTGATAAAAACTCTTTGAAGTGGATGAGAGCCGAAATCCCGACATAGAGCTACGAACCCAGGCCAACCGGCATTTCCAAAAGATGGCATGGATTGACATCAGTCATAAATAAAGCCTCCCTCCAATAGGACACTTGGGGCTGAAACCGAAATCGAATCTCAAGAACTCAGGGACCAATCACCTACTGATCTGACAGACTATAAGGAACAGCGGACAGTCTTTCTCTCTCTCTCTCTCTCTCTCACCTGAACCAGAAACTCGCTGCCACAGCTCAACCTGTAGCTCTGTTGCCAGAACCGGAATCAGAAACCAACCAAGTCTTTGCCGGCAACAGAAGAGTTAAACTGGGAGAAGGAGATTGAGCGAAGAATTATTTTAAAGGACTTTATTAAATAAATAACTTCACAGACCCACCTGATCAGTGGAGTTTTACAGCTGGACAATTGACTAAGTCGACTGAATACGAAAGTGTCAGTCACTTAAATAGCTATTTGAGTCTTAAGAAACTTGACCCTTGGAATAAACAGGGCCCTGCTTTCCTCAAAGACTTTGTCTTCAAGTAACTACGGTGGAACCCTGCTTACAAAGAAGATTTTGTGCACTACCTTGGAGCCTTCAAACCAGTGGAAAATCTGTTTGGAAAAGACTCTACATTCGCGAAACCCCAACTTCCAGGTGCATCGACTGAGTGGAAGTTCTTGGACAAAGCCGAACCGGACTGCCTTTGTTCCAAACCACACGGACCTCGTGCCGTGTGCTGTTATCTGAGCCCGAAGCCAGAGAGGCCTCTCTGCGACGAAGTTCACATAAGTTTAACAGTTTGGAGTTCATGATTCATGACATTTGAGAAATCAATTAGAAATGTTAATCTGTGATTCATAACTCTAGAATGTGTAATATCATTTAGTTTTCTTAAATATAAATGTGTGTTGCATTCAACTGTTTTGTTGATAATTTTAGAAATAAAATCTGACAACGCCGAGAAATATCTTCTCATTCCTGTTTAACTGTTTAGTCTGAAATTGACACAAGTTAATAGACACCAGATTATAGGTGGCCCTGCCTATCCTTAATCATTGAATAATAATCAGTTAAGGGAAATTGTGGTAACAAGTAATGATAGGATCTTTCTCTCCACCTAAACGTTAATGAGACTGATATATATATAACGAGAAGTTACCTGACATAAATACTAACCTGCGTAGTTATTGAATGTCTGACTAACAATACTAATGAGAGACTCACCTTCGTCTTACTAACCGGTATTGTAGTCAATGTGTTTATAACCTTTTTTGTTTAATGATTTGTGTGTTATCATATGCGATCCCATGGTCTTTGATTTGGTCACGGAAGTGATTTGTCTTTGATTTGTTGATCTAGAGTTGAATTTTAATTAGTTTTTCCCTTTTGTATAATTAGTGTAGTGCTACATTTAGTCTTTGTTTTTGAATAAATTTGACAATTTATATCTTTGGAATTGGTGTCTGCATCCAATTATTACAGAAAATGAGTTCTACAAGATTCCAGGATTCGTGATAAGGTGATACTATAAATTCACTTCTTTAATTGAATTTTATAAGTGTACCTTACGCTACACCTTTGACCACCACGTCTTCCTCCTCCCACTGCTTGACCTCTATTGTGACCTGGATCACCTGCCGGCTCCATGTTATCGCTGTGTTGTTGAGGTGGATAGCACGCATTTCACTCGATACTCGTACCACAATGTGAAATCAATCATCAATAACCAGTTGGCAGTATTGGAAAAGCAATTACAAGGGCCTGCATACATACAGTAATGTCAAATCTGATGTGGAAGAACAATTCCTTTATCCCTCTGTTCTCCACCAGGGTTGTGCTGATCGCCTCGATTGGCAAGTTTGCAGTGTGAGGAGTGGATCCATGTCGTCGTTCCTAGGCACTTCACAGCTGTGTGGGTGGTCAGGAGCACCTGGTAGGGCCCTGTCCACCTGGGCTGTTGGGAGGACTTTCTCTTGTGTGCTTTGATATACACAGTCATCTTGCTGGAAGGGGTGGTAAACCTGCTGGGATGGTTCAGTCTGGGCGGCTTTCATCTGTGAATGGACAGCTTCGAAAGCACGTGTTAGTCCCATACAAAAAGACAACATAGCATCATCCATCAAGTGGATGTCCATTTCCCTTACAGACAATGGAGGAGTGATGGAGAGTCTCATAAGTCATCCCATAATAATCTCACACGGAGAAAGACCTGTTTTTCTCAATTTGCTGACGATTTCATTGTCATTAGGACTATAGGAAGGGGATCTGGACGTTTGAGTCCTGTTTGTTTGCATATATTAGACAGCTTATTCTTTAATATCCCATTTTGTTTCTCCACTGCTCCAGCTGACTGAGCCTGATGGGGCAGTGAAAATGTTGTTTACCTCGCAGGGCTTTGCATAGTTCCTGCACTATTGTCCCAGTGAAGTGAGTGTTCCTATCACTGGAAATTTCCCTGGAATGCGAAATCTACATATAACATCCCTTAACTGTATTTTTGCTACTTTTACTACTTCAGCCTTCCTACGGGATAGGCTTCAACCCATTTAGAACACCTATATATTATTACAAGTATATATTCATATCCACAACATTTAAGCTTTTGAACACAATCTATTTGCATATTGCAGGATTATGAGCTTGACAAATGTGGCAAGTTCTACAATATTGCTAAGCTGTTACTATAAAACCTGGGGCAAACCAATTTAAAAGACTGATGCACACATCCCCCCTTTGCCCGTGTGGCCAACACCATGCGCCACATGGGCAAACCAGGGAAAGAGTGCCTGTGAGGCAACCAATGCATTAGCAAATGTTTGAGCTCTCTTATGGAAGGTGCAGTGGCCAGTTGCAATTTCCTGGAGCTTTTACAGTGCATCTCAAATTAAATTTCATCCAGCCCCAGGTCATAAAAGTCAAACCCTAGTTACGACATACATAACACATACATTTTGTTGCTTCAAAGAGAATACAAAAGTCAGCAAAACATTCTTTTTTACAAATTCAGTTTGTAAACTGTATTGTACATATATTTGTTGCGTTTTGATTTATAAACATTATACATTGTACAAATCTTAAGTGAAGGGCAATGGACTGATTCTGACTTCATGGCTGTCATTCTATTCATTTGAATAATGTGACATCTCCACTAATAGTACATTATAAATTAAACTATCAATAGAAGAATATGTGCTACTGCGGACGTCATCTGAGCAGTTTCACAATATATTGTAGATTCCTATAATCTGGAAAACCTTTAATTATAGTATTTTAACTTATTTCTCCACTGAGTCAAGCATCACTTCAGCGTAGTGGACCTCAGCATTGGTCTGTTCAAGTTGCTGTGAGGCTGTCTTTAAAGCCGCGCCCTCGGCCTACTGTGTCTCAACAAGAACACCAGCATCTTCTCCATATGGGTCAGACATCGGTTCCTTCAGGACACGATTCATAATATGCATATCTGCCATGTGGAATAAATCAGTCTGAAGACACAATGTGTGGTTCACACAACATCAGAGATCGTCCTTATAAAAGGCATCTCTATCACATTAGTTGACATTCGCACAATCTATAAGGTTTCTAGTAAAGGGACAATTCAAAATAATAATAATCTTGATTCCAATTTATCTCATTTATCAAATTATTTCAGTACAGCACTCAGCTGTCGTCAGCAGCATCATATCTCCTGTGTTTATTGAATCAGCTTTACTTCCTAGTGTAGATACTCTTTTTGTGTGGAGTTGTCAAAGTTTCAAAACAATGTGCTTATCTTTGTCCTTTTATCTAACTTAAATACCTGAGAACATTACAATAACTATTACAGCAGCTCCTTCAACACCATAGTTAATAGTAGTTGGGTAAATGATGGCAGTTATTAATCTTTGTTTCTCAATTCATTTTTTACCAATAAACCATAATTTGAAATTATTTCCATACTCCTATTATTCCTATTATCATTATTATTAGTTTTATGCGGTTGTCATCTAGTATGTGATGTATTCGTCTGTATCAACATCAATATTATTATCATTATTAATACAAGCAGTGTAAATTACCATTCATTACACTCTTGCTCTGTTTGTAATAAGTTATGAACCCTTACACGTACTTACAGTCTCTGCCTTGTCTCTGACTTCTCTCTCTCTCTCTCTCTCTCTCTCTCTCTCTCTCTCTCTCTCATCTCAGGCTGCTTGTCTGCTCAGGCGAACAGGGGGAGCAGAGGAGCACATACGGCCCTTGCCCCCTGCCCCCCTCTTCCTAATTGATAGGGTATTTCTGTTTGTGAAAGGACTATTTCCAAACAGTTTTATAACTTGCCATGACTATGTTTCATTAAATTAGTTATGTTACACCTTTAGTTATACCTGTAGTAACTTCATTATTTTCCCTCATATTCCAGTCAATCACCATCAGAGTCTCTCGTGGCAGTACATTTGTCTCACACAGAACAAACTCTCCTTTCTCAACCGCTTTCAATTTTGGATAACATCGCACTGCATCCCAACAGCTGTTCTTTCTCCTATTCCTAATTTCTTACAAGAAAATGCAAGTTATATTTGATCGATTTGTATTATTACTATTTATATACATTTCACTACATTATTGTAGTTAATTAATGTATTTAATCTTTGGAAAATAAGCCTTTTCATTGATCTCAATAATGATGTCCAGGTACTTCAGGAAAGCACATTTTCAAAAAATGTGTCCAGTCAATGATTTCCCCAACTAAGAACCTGCGTGGGCACTAAGACTGTCCTCCTGCGCGGCTCATGTCTTTATTGTGTCACTTCCTCCTATTGAAGTCCAATCTACACCAGTACAGGTTCAGAAGAACTGTTCCCGAATCCAGATTGAACTGATCAATAGTTAATTTCTTACCTACACATTGTATTTAGGGATCTATTACTAGGGATTTAAAAACTCTTCATTGTGGAACTCATAGCTTCCAAATGAGCACATCGTTAATTTCCTGGAGTATCTGGTTATCTATTTATCAATATGTAAGAAACCTTCACCGAATGTTTGTGGTTGCCTCGGATTCCTATTTCTAAATTTGGCTCTAATTCCATTTCTAACATGTTACTTTTAACTTCTGTATTCGTAAGACCTATTTAAATAACTTAATTTTGTATTATTATTTCTGTTTGCAATAGCATTCTGTGTACAGTTAAATGCTGACTTTCTTGTAGGTCTGTTATTACAACATATTTAACTGGCGTTTTTTAGCTATCATTCTGTAACTATTTGTGACTTATGACTCTCTTAGTCATATTCTGGACTATACAGTACATGAAAAAGTCAAAATATGGACATTTACCTTGCGCAAACTGAAAACGTACAAACATACAAAGAGACACATATTAATTTATATCCATAGTAAATTCAGATACCATGGTTTTGGTTGGCATGTCATATTGACCTGCAGTGTCTCAAACTACCCTTATTTATTACTTATCTAGTAATTTTCCTTCAGTATCTTGAGGACTGTCATTTATACTGAAAAACATATATATATATATATTTTTAATTTGTCTTCGGGGCATTCAGATTGAATTATGCCTGTTGTCGTTTCTTTCTTTTCTCTAACAAATGTTTTAAGATAGCTAGCTTTGGTTTCTCATTTCTTAATGCTTTGTATTCCTATTTTGCAAAACCGTTTTTAGGTGCTCAAGTCTATCTGAATCAAAAGTCCCATCTTCTGGAAACCTTAATTTTCTGTCACCTATTGTCCAGTCAAACGCACCGCTTCACTCCATAGTTATCATACATGTACCTTACATGTGTACCTTTAAGTGGCGGGTCGCCCGTCTTACTAGAGCTGTTCCCACACAGTAACACGTTTTCCCATTTTCTATGTATCGTTTTGTACACAACAACCAAGGCGTGCAAGCCCGCAAAATAACAATAAACGACAGGGGAGAAAACATAGCAAAAAACAAGAAAACACAAATAATACTAAATCCTATATAGGAATAACAACAAACATGCTTTTCAATGTTTGCATTTATAGAACTTGTATATAACTTAATGACTTTTCTTCATTTACCATAAACACTATAAACTTCTATAAACTATAAACACGTTATTTTATATTATCACCGGCGTATCAGATATTGAACAATTAATTAGCGCTCCTTTTTTTTTTTTTTTTTTCTAATAGTAGGTCAAACCCACTTAAGCCTGCGGGAACCCAGACAGGAAAACACAGTCCTGTTCCTTCACAAACAAGAAGACACAGTCAAGTCTATGGTAACCCTAAGAAACCATGCTCCTCGGTTATTGGTGTCAATGGATCTCATTATCCTGAAACTTTCATGATCGAAACATGGAATACTGTTTGTCAGTTTCCATAAAACTATGCATTAAGAGTAATGCAACAGTCACTTATCATTTTGAGCAGCTGTATCAATTGATAGTTAGATCTCTGTAATGAAATGAATAGACAGTGATCTCAGATGTAATGTGTGAATTGCATTTTGAAATGGTAATACTTTGATGTAAGTTGTGTCATTTTAGTTCAATGAACAAATGATCTGAGGTTGATGTGTATTGTATCCAAGCAATTGTAAAAAAGTGTTAGAGTTTTGAAAAATGTGCATTTTGATCATCGGGTGTGAGTTTAGTGTCTAGAGTTTTGAAAAATGACATCAAGGTTCTGAAATGAGTGCCAAAGTGATTGTGAAAAAGTGTAATATCAGGGGACAGTGGCTATTAGTGATCTGGCCTTCCGTGGCCTCTGTATTAATGTAACAGGTCACATTGTATGTGTACACTGATACTTGATAGTATAATATAGTACAAGTAAAAAACATACATAGGTATCATAGAAGTATTTTGCAGAAATGATTATGGATAGTTATCAAAATGGAGAGGAAATGCTAAATCCAGTCTCCCCAGGCTGAGCTTCTATTGCTGCACCTGCTAAGTGGCTGCTGGCCCCACTATATGGATAGAGCCACACCAAGTACAAGAGTCTCCCCATTGCTATTTATATCTCCCTATCCAGTCTTCTGTAGGTGTCAGGGTGGGGTGCCTATTCCCCTGCATGCTTTGAAACCTATAGCACCTGGGACGCACACTTGGGATCCGGTTCCTCTGCCCCTCACATACACATGAGGAATCCTAGGTGCTCAATACGTCATACTGTCTCTTTCATCTCATGTGTAAACTATGGACAAATACATGACTAAACGTGTTTAGTTGCTTTTCCCAGAATGCTTTGCGCCACGATATGCAAATAACGGGGACTATGATTGGCTCCCTGACATTACCCACACTGCGACTGATGCTACCCATTTCACTACCCAACAAAGACCCATAATATGCGTGTGTCTGTCTGTCTGTCTGTCTGTCTGTGTGTGAAAGTGTGTGTGTGTCTGTCTGTCTGTCTGTCATGTAACTTGCACATCTGTGAGGGCACCACTAATGCCGAAAGAGATGTACACATATTGTTTATTTTCCATATATATGTATGTATGTATGTATGCATGTCCAATTGCTTTGACAATACAAATGAATTGAATTGAGAGGGAGAGAGAGAGAGAGAGAGACAGACAGACAGACAGACAGAGAGACACACATACACACACACACACACACACACACACACAGAGAGCCAGCCAGCCAGCCAGCCAGCTCAGCGATGACATGACGAGCCTCTCTCAGCTTACTGCTATGACAGCACAGAGCACGTACATTCCGTTTAACAAATCGTTAAACAAAAAAGGTTATAAACACATTGACTACAATACCGGTTAGTAAGACGAAGGTGAGTCTCTCGTTAGTATTATTAGTCAGACATTAAATAACTACGCAGGTTAGTTTTTATGTCGGGTAACTTCTCGTTATATATATATCAGTCTCATTTACGTTTAGGTGCCGAGAAAGATCCTATTTGTTACCACAATTTCCCTTAACTGATTATTATTCAATGATTAAGGATAGGCAGGGCCACCAATAATCTAATGTCTATTAACTTGTGTCAATTTCAGACTAAACAGTTAAACAGGAATGAGAAGATATTTCTCGGGGTTGACAGATTTTATTTCTAAAATTATCAACAAAACAGTTTAATGCAACACACATTTATATTTAAGAAAACTAAATGATATTACACATTCTAGAGTTATGAATCACAGATTAACATTTCTAATTGATTTCTCAAATGTCATGAATCACAAACTCCAAACTGTTAAACTTATGTGAACTTCGTCGCAGAGAGGCCTCTCTGCCTTCGGGCTCAGATAACAGCACTCGGCACGAGGTCCGTGTGGTTTGGAACAAAGGCAGTCCGGTTCGGCTTTGTCCAAGAACTTCCACTCAGTCGATGCACCTGTAAGTTGGGGTTTCGGGAATGTAGAGTCTTTTCCAAACAGATTTTCCACTGGTTTGAATGCTCCAAGGTTGTGCACAAAATCTTCTTTGTAAGCAGGGTTCCACCGTAGTTACTTGAAGACAAAGTCTTTGAGGAAAGCAGGGCCCTGTTTATTCCAAGGGTCAAGTTTCTTAAGACTCAAATAGCTATTTAAGTGACTGACACTTTCGTATTCAGTCGACTTAGTCAATTGTCCAGCTGTAAAACTCCACTGATCAGGTGGGTCTGTAAAGTTATTTATTTAATAAAGTCCTTTAAAAGAATTCTTCGTACGGCTCAATCTCCTTCTCCCAGTTTAACTCTTCTGTTGCCGGCAAAGACTTGGTTGGTTTCTGATTCCGGTTCTGGCAACAGAGCTACAGGTTGAGCTGTGGCAGCGAGTTTCTGGTTCAGGTGAGAGAAAGAGAGAGAGAAAGACTGTCCGCTGTTCCTTAAAGTCTGTCAGATCAGTAGGTGATTGGTCCCTGAGTTCTTGAGATTGGATTTCGGTTTCAGCCCCCAGTGTCCTATTGGAGGGGGGCTTGATTTATGACTGATGTCAATCCATGCCATCTTTTGGAAATGCCGGTTGGCCCGGGTTCGTAGCTCTATGTCGGGATTTCGGCTCTCGTCCACTTCAAAGAGTTTTTATCACCTACAGGCCCCTTTCTCCAGACATCTCATAGCAGAATTCCAAACTATTTGGCCTCTTCTCGGTGCCATCCTCCCCAAAACTGTCACTTTGATGCAAACCAGTTCCAAGCTGATGAGCTAAGGAAATCTGATAACTTTGGGGGGGGGAGAGGTCTTCTTTAGATCCGTGCTTCAGCTCAGAGCCCAAATGCTCTTATCCAAATACACCCAACATAACGCTACATATGTATGTATGTATGTATATATGTGTAGAAGGAAAATTAGAAATTATTTTCTTACACCTGTTTTTCTCTCTTGTATACTTAAGAAAGATACGGTCAAACTAGAAGATCAGCCCAGAAGATAGTTTGATTTCTGTTTGTTATTTACGATGAGAACCTTGGAGACAATGTCAAACGGTATGACCTACGAGCCTGTTCCCTAAAACCATGTGTTGACCTATGAACTCTGTTCTATAATGATATATGTTCTGCTTAGTTAGCCTTTAAGATAACATAGTAATGACTTTCTAGCATGTATGGATGTTTGTATGTATGTATATATATATATATATATATATATATATGTATGTATGTATGTATGTATGTATGTCCAATTGCTTTGACAATACAAATGAATTGAATTGAGAGGAAGAGAGAGAGAGAGAGAGAGAGAGAGAGACAGACAGACAGACAGACAGCTCAGCGATGACATCACGAGCCTCTCTCAGCTGACTGCTATGACATCACAGAGCACGTACATTCCGTTGCTTGCCGTCTGTCAACCACTCAGTCACTGCTAGCCAGACTGGCTGGCTGGCTGGATGGGGGGGCTGCTTGCTGCTGCTGCGTACCTTAGCAAGCTTATTTGCTTGACCGGCCTTCCTACTCCTCTGCCCACATGCCCACCTATGCCCGATCTGCTGTTCACCTGGATCACAGCTCCGCCCCAACAAGGCAGATCTTCCCAAAAATGGTACAAACTGATCCACGTTCCCCTCCACGGAAAGCTTTAGCCCAAAATAAGGGACACATTCTGTAACAACATAATGGATGCCCACCCAACCTGTGACAAAACTTAGAAAAAAGAAAAACGGTCAGTCCTCCTGGGGGAGGGACACACAGCCACCCTGGCTGCCCAATATGTCAGCGCCTACCACAGCCTGAGGGACACAGTGACACACGAGCACCGGCTGTAAATATAATGTAAATACTCATTTGTAATGCATGTCATTGTATTTCAAAAAAGGAATCTGGAAATAGTAAACCAATTTTCTTTATTTGTATGTATTTAAGATCACATTTTATTACATTTTCTTTTTCTGTACTTGATAACATCTTATTGTGATTCAAAATTCTATTATTTATTTTCCGTATGTATGTATGTATGTATGTATGTATGTATGTATGGAAGGAAAGTTAGAAATTCTTTTCTCACACCTGTTTTTCTCTCTTGTATACTTAAGAAAGATTAGGTCAAGCTAGAAGGTCAGGCCAGAAGGTAGTTTGAATTTTGTTTGTTATTCACGATGAGAACCTTGGAGACAATGTCAAACGGTATGATGGCAGCATCACTTACAATTTTGACAGCCGGAAGTCCCGCCCTCCCTACGTACCATAGACCGGAAGGCCCACCTCACCTTCCGGTTACCCCCACCTTTGAACCGGAACTTCTCTCTCCTTCCCATCACCCCCAGGGTTACCCTTTTACCCTCCCTTGTCAGCCATCTTGGATGATATCGGCCATATTGGATGTCAGCCATTTGTAAGGTCATAGGTCATCTGGTAAGATGGGAGCCATTTTGTTACCATTTGTAAGGTCATAGGTCATTTGGTAAGATGGTAGCCATTTTGCTAGGGTGACATCCATCATGGTGAGGGTCCGAGTGTACCTCACCCTGCTTGTGTGGAGGTGTAATGTTTTATAGCATAAACTGTGTTTTTAAGGTTATATTGTCTTATGATACTGTTTTAGTAAATTAAAAAATACAAGTTTTAAATACACACATATATATTGGACTTGGTCATGATAGGGATGGTGTTTCCAAAAGAACTCTGGAGAACTTTTTGAACAGCTGTAAAAGCAGGTACACCAGGACGTGGATCTTTATACAGCATTCTCTTGAGCATGTTGGGGAGGGCATCCACTGTTTTCACAATATCCTCAACCAGCAATGTCACATTAGGATTACTAGTGTCATACAAATCACCAAACTTGTGAGCTATTAGAGTGAGGATGGCATCTTCAAGCAGAGATTCCTCAAACATACGTATACATAAACCCACGGCAGCAGGAGTTTTCTTTCTCTGGAAAAAATATATATAATGTCTTATTGCAAAACAAATTTGTAAAACATCTTATAAGGCTTGTTATTTATAACCTTCTCAATTAATTGTATCACTTACTCATCTACACTTTCCAACAAGTCACTTAACCATCTCGAAGGTAGAGTGCATGTTTCTAAGCTATGCAAAAGAGATTTCACTTCTTTCTCAGTCTGTCTGGTGATGCATAGCCCACATAGGGCACGTGCAACACATAACACAACATTTAGAAAGTGGGTGACACTTATTTTGTTACATATAAGAGCGACACTACTCCAGACACTCCCTTGCTCGTGATCTAAAGTTAGACAGAGATGCTGTGCTTGGCTGGGGTCACCTATCAGACAGGCCTCACACTTATCAACTAATTCACGGCCAATACAATGTTGTAACACTAGCGCAATAATGCCCTTTATGGTGTGTGTCATCACTAGTGTTACATGATCATCATAGTTTTTACAATTATATCTCGGAACTTCCCTGTCTGAATCAAAACTCTTGTGGGTTCTAGCAAGGCAAGAACAGAAGCATGCAATGTTCAATCTTGTTCGGGGTCTTAAAGAGTTGACAGAGGAATCCATATCACTGGTGTCTGGTACTCCACTATTCTAATGAAGAGAAAAGAAAATAACACTTAAAACTGTAATGTGTGTCGGTCAGTAAAGAAGTACACAACTATACACAGTTGTAGGACCTCTATATTTACCTCTCTTTCCATTGATGGTCCAACTCCATCATCAGTGTCTGAGGTTTTATCCTCCCTGCCATGTTCATGGTCCTTGTCATCATCTTCAGACTCATCACCAGTGTTGACACCTTCGTCTTCATCAGACATTGGGAGAGCATCCCTGGGGCTCGGAGGAGGAGCGCTGACACTATTCTTTTGATAAACATACAAAGAAGAAAACATGCATTTAAATTCACTTTGCATTGAAATTTATATATACACACATACGGCCTAACAGCATGTAAACACCGGCATACTATTAAAATTAATAATAATATTCTAAACACTTTTTTAAAGTAAAATAAAGTGTTACCTCTTTTGGGTCCCTGTCTTCCGACCATCTTAATTTTGTGTTAGGTGCCCCCGCATCTTCATCAGCAGCGTGGTCGCTAGGGGGTGTCTTCTTAGCTGGTGTAGCCATAGTGCGCTATGGGGGTTTCCACCAGTTACCGCAGACCTGTTCTGTCCCGAACGGGTGACATGTTTTCTGTGTTTACCAGCATGCTCTTTATACTGTAAATGGTGGCCGGCGGCTCTACAGAGGAGGCGTGGTGTGGGTGGGGTTGGGGGCGTGTGTGGGGACACGTGGGTAAATGGGGGGCAGTGGCTCTACAGAGGAGGAGGAGTGTGGGCGGAGTTGGGTGCGTGTATGGGTGCCACGTGGGTACAGTCATTTGTACCCATTAGGCTCGTGTCCATAACAAATATGTGATAACAATTTATCTCTCTAAATGGTCACCTCACCCAGTGTGTACACGTTGTTTTGAACGTGAGACCATGACCATAGCACGCATAGATACAGATGTCTGTTGGAGATCAACTTTATCGGAGTGAAATAGACACCCCAACATACCGCCCCAACTGAATTCTGTAATAAGAACAACATTTTTGGCGGTTTCCTGGTATGTTATGTGGAATACAATTTTGTGTGATTCTTAGAAAAATTATGAAATACCATTTTGCCCCCCCATAAATAAGCCGCTCCAAGCAGTTAATTTTACACATCCAATATAATATATGAAGGGACACACTCTTCATAATGGCATCTGACTGGGGTCCATTTGATGAGGAAGAGCTAGTAAATGCGTTATCATGTATTGATGGTAAGAATGTTTTTTATAGTAATAGAGTTGGGTTTAAAAGTGTTAGTATATCATGCATAGTTCATGGTTTGTATAATTTAAGGTGAGAGAGAACCGAGATATTACAGCACAGAATAACAGAGCCGAGACTGTCGGGCCGAGCACCCCGCAGGGGACCACGGAGAGTGGAACTCGCAACCCCCAATGCCTACGTCCCGAACAGCGCCTTCCAAACCGCAGGAGACACGTGTTCTGAAGGTGGGCCAAAGCAATGTGTTTAATGGCCAGTTTTATTCAGATTTCATGGTATGCCATAGAACAAGTTGTTACATATTATAAATTAATTACATCTTCTAAAACATTATATTGTGTACATTTATGGGACCAATGTTTGTTTTTTGATTTGACAGTTGTTTAACCCACATAACTAAGCACTCCCCCACCCACCCCAAGTCACAGAGCAAACTTTGAATGGAGGTGTGTAACATTCACCGTTTTTACCAATGTTATTAATAATAATAATAATAATAATAATAATATTATATTTTGTATTTGTTCGAAATGTAGTGAAAAGTCACTGTATAAAGTGTAATTGACATGTTTGTTTTATTATAGCTAAAAATGCGGCACAGCCTGCATTGCCCTGCTTGAGAGGCTTGTCAAGTGGAAAACAGGTGAAGAGATCCGATCGTGCTGATAAAGGGAGGTCCGTTCTACAGCGGGGGAGACAGCCACCAGTCACACAAAGGGGAAACACAGCGCCCAGAAAAGCCCTGAGTAAGACAAACCGGGTGGCACACGACACCACCGATGTGGGGGTGCAATGTGTGAAAGTGAACCGACCGAGCTCCGCTACTGTAAAAAGAGGTAAACGGGGTAAAAGCACGGTTAAAGCCACCACTAGTGGGGATACTGAGATGAAATGTGATCAATCACCCTGTGTTGACATACAGACCCCTGGTGATTGTAGGGCCCTGGTGTTTAGCAAGATATGCAGTCAGCTTGTGGAGGCGTTAAACACCGCTCAGTGCATAATACATGTTTTGACAAATTTGTTAAAACAAATAGGGAATTGCCCCGTTTCTGATGAGAGTTTGATGAATCTGTAATTCACACTGTGAATCAATCAGTCTCTGCAAGATCGAGAAGGGTTGTTACAAAAAACAACCAATTCTGAAAACAACAATTGACAAACAATGAAAAAGGAGAAGCACAAAATCTGTCAGTCTGCTTGTGTAATTAGGGGGGTAATGCGAAATAAAATTAATGCTGCGAAAAGAATGCTGCGTAGGCTTAAATTTAGAACAAATGTGTCACAATTAGCACGGTCACAGACACTGTTGCACACTCTCCAGACGGGAGGCCATCCGGTAAACTTGGAAATTCAGGAATATATAGATCAGGATGTATCTAAGGAACTAGCATCGGTAGCTAATAACAATGATAATCAGATCGGGGGTGGTGATGCTGCAATGTTAGAGATGAATAATGAAAATGATGAACAAATGGCTGAGGGTGGCGTTGGCGGGGACCCTCCTCGGGGGTTTTTGGAGATTATTCGTCGCTATGACCGAGAAATTAATAGGTTTCGGGGTATGGAGTTTTATGAAGAATTCAGGTTTGTGAACCTGGATCTGGTACAATCTTATATGAATGCTGTCCGTATTGTGCATGGAGCTGTGCAAGGATTGCTAAATGAAATATCACACAATGTGGGTCCTAATGATTTTGTACAGCTGAGACCGAGCTCGGGGTCATTACATAATCCTTTCTAATCGAGGAGTCGAAATGTGGGGGAGCTGGACGCTGCAGATTTCTTAGAGAGCATAGCTAATTTACTACAAAGTCACAACAAAATTCTATCACATTTGAGTTTGCGAATAACGGTCACTGTGATTAGAAATATGCAAGGTGGTGGTGGTGCGCGGAGGCGCTTAAAAGGTATTTTATTTTGTAAAATAATAGACATAAACCAAGGTAACAATTTATGTTTTGCTGCCAGTGTGTACCGCCTGTGGAAGGGTAAAGAATGCACAGATTCCGAAATGTTAGATGGTGCCAAACGAATGCATAGCCAGCTAGGGTTTTCAATTCAGAAAAAAAAAATGTTTTTCAGATATTCAGGCATTTGAAAGACTATTGGGGGTCATTATCAAAGTATTGTACCATGAAAACGGATGGGAATATTTTACTACGGGGCCTACACCTATAAATTCTAAGTATCCGTTGCTCTTATCCTGTATCAAGCGTTGCTCATTGCTTCGCTGTCCTCGTCCTGTACCCTCAGTGTTTTCAGAGCCCGTTCTTGATCTTGTAGAAATATATTGCAGAAGAGCAGAACTACAATCACACTTTTTCAATGCTATTGCTTTTTTCTACCTCCCTGGTGAGGTACCAATGCGGGAAGTTTGAGAGAGTATTTCTAAAATGTGTATGATCCAATACACACAGTTATTTAAAAAGCTGACGTCTTGTACATGCTCACCAGAACCAAGCCTAATTAAATAACACATTTAATATTAAATAAGTACATGTGCAGTAGCCACTTGGACAATTACAGATCCCCAGGTCAAAACACAACAGAAAGACATGGAAGATCGTATTTTCAAATCACACCTGTGGCCCCCCTAACTGTAATTTGGTATTAGTGGGTCAAAGGATTTATTTAGTTCAAGTCATAATAAGATTATATTTTGAAAGGAAACATTACAGGATGTAATATTTAAAATGACTGTGAGTACCTTTCATTAACATTGTTTTAAAGGCTGGGACCAATATGGTGGAATATCTCCAACACACGGACATTGAGAGACTCGACCCCTTTGTGCTGCTGCTCAGAGACCAACTCTCAGTTGTCTCTGAGTAGGCTATGGATCAACTTCCTTTCCTAATATGAAGGAGACAATGGATACAAAACCTATAGGCAACTATGAAAAACAGGTGATTATTGTTATTCTTCTCATTATAAACTACTTAATACATCTCTCGCATAAAGTACAACAGGATAGTGGTGATGTCATTCAGGATTGGATTGCCATTGGTCAAAAGCCCTCTGAGAGAAATTGTGTGGCGACACTCCACACTCTTAGAAGATATTGTTCTGCACAGAACCATAAAGGGTTCCTCGAGTAATCGCTCTGATGGATCCCTTTATGGTTCTATGTAGAACCCCTTCAAAGGGGTTACATGAAGAACCCCCAAACATAGCGTTCTATACAGAACCATTCGTTTTAAAATGTTATATATAGAACCCATTCAAAAGGGGGACACGTGCTATACCTGAATTTGTTTTCCAAATACAATCTTTAAAAAATGTATGAGTTCATATATACAAACACACATACACAACGTAGAAATCGCACTACTAGTGAAGTAACTTCATTTACATTATATGCCACAACTCCTCAATTTGGAACGCAAAAACAAGACATCTGATGTAAAAGTGTAAACTAATTACGAACAGCACTTTTGATTTTTATCTTCAATTCAGGGGCTACTTATTCGAACAGTAAACTGTATTCTCTCTTCAGAGTGACTGGAATGTTTTTGCCTACATTCAACTTAAATATGAAAGTTTCCAAAAACGGCATAGTTTTCTTTAAGGCAATTCAATGCCAAACACAAAATTCTCTCTGCTTTCAGTGCTTGTCCTTCAGCACAATTACACAGGTTCATGATGTTCTCATTTCAATACATTGTTTTCTTATTTAAACTATTTGACTTTGAGCTTACATTGAGAATAAAATCACGTTTGCAAGTAAAACCTGGCCAAGAAAGGAAGCAGCACTACAATAAAACAATACACAGAATACAAAGCAGTTCCTTCAAAAGTGAAAGTGATAAAGAGTGATGTCTGTCAGTAAATTACGTTGAGATCTATTGCATAATCTACAACACCTTATACATCAAACCCAATTTACTAATATTATTGTTATGCATTAATTTGTCACATCTGCCTTTGTTGGTTAGGATAACAGTACAGGATCATCAATATGTACTGAAACGAAACCTGTCCTAGTAAGGTCGTGTCCTAACTGGATTTGACAGAGGAGCGTGTAGCTGCCACCACCTTTGGTTTACCGGACGGTCCGGTCGAATAACCCTGGAAGCTAAAATTAGTGATGTAAAGGGAGAGTGAAAAGCCAAGAGGAAGTATATAACCAAGTCTTTTTAATAACCAATTTAATACGCTGGGTACACAATGTGCAATTTAGGCAAATAGAATAACAATCACAGTATCACTAAACAATCCATAAAAAGTCAATATCCATTAAACAGTTAAGTTAATTTCTCCCTCAAATACATACGACCAATTATTATAATAAAACCGCAATTGACCTTCATTAAAGAAATACTAAAAAAAAACATACAATAAACACCAATGTAAGTGAAAAGAAACCACAATATAAACATCAGATAAACCATACAATAAACACACCAATATAAGTTACCACAATTACAACAGCAATTTCAACTAAAAAAGGACACAATACAAACTCTTCAATGTAAAGCCAAAATTCACAACAAGCCAAAAAAAAAAAAAAGACAGAATAAAAGTATGAATGTTGTGTTGATGTGCTGCGTATGATGACATTGTCCCGGTGCTCCCGTTTGGTGCAGCACACACACCTCAACACAACATTCAGTCAGTGTGAGTGGTGCGGCCGAGCAGTGTGGCGAAAAAAAAATACGATCTTCCAACAGCAATTTCAACTAAAAAAAGAACACAATACAAACTCTTCAATGTAAAGCCAAAATTCACAACAAGCCAAAAAAAAAAAAAAAAAAACGGGTTAATTGCTGTTTTAGATCAATTGATTGGAATATAGCTAATAGGATCAGCAAAATCCAATCAATCAATCACTCACTTGGCCCTGTTACACAGACTGATTAATAGCAGTATGTTTAAGTCTAACCATAAATTCATAAATTAAAGCAAAGACATTGTTACTATTGGCAAGGACTTGTATAAAACCAAGTTTAAACAATGAAAACATGTAATCAAATACACATAATCCCACAAACAAACACATATAGATTTAAAATAGAGTCAGAGAGCTCCCGTCAACTGAACAGCTCCCCAGTGGCTCCAGAGGTTCAGCTCCAGGCTGGATCTAAACATTTAACTGTATATAGAGTGCATATAGAGTGCATAAGGCATCACAAATTATAAATAAATTATATATTCTATTATGAGAATAATGTTAAAGTAATACACAATATACACTAAATAATAAAAATAAAGTAATAATAAAGTAAATAAATAGTAATGGTGTCGTCTAAGACCCAGAAGGACAAGGATTTGTTTGTTAAAAATCATATTATGGACAAATTCTATAAAGTCAAATTAAAGGGAAATGAAAGGCTGACATCCACAGGAGCAGCACTCTGGTGCAGCCCTGACAGCCTGATGTAAAATCCAGGCAGGAGAATGTAAACAGAATAGTGATATATTATAGTCTTATTTTCAGAAAATGTTTGGGGCCAGCATAAAATACCTGAAATAAATTAGACCTTGGATTTAAGATGAGTGAAGTAGTCAAAGGGTACGAATTTGAAGGATACTATAGAAATATAAAATGACAAGCATTGAAGAAGTGAGCTAAATTAACATTGAACCATTTAAAGGAGAAAATAAAAATAAAATACTATTTTACAACCCAGAAATACAAAATAAAATGTTGAAAATTGAATTTGAGCTAATTTCTGAAATGGGAATCTGAGGAAACAGTAAAATATGGTGAAGATATGAATACATAGATGTAGAACCGTCTCGGAAATCAGTGGAGAAATCGTGGAGATAAAGCAAATAGAACTTTAATCAAGCCGCTCGGAAGCCCCACGTCAGGAATAATTCCTTCAGTGAGACTTAATGTTTACCAACATGAGTGCAGCTTTATAGGAAAATGACGTAACATCTTATGGCCGTTCATCCAATCAGAAGATACAGGTCCGGGTCCGTTTTATGATCTGTCCTCCCGTGAAGAGGTGATGGATCCAAAGCAGATGTCCGTCTTTGATGTGCACTAGGAAGATGCGATCCAACGGTCGTCATTTACCTAGTGTCAATCGCTCGTTAACAGAAACAATTCCTGCCTATCTGGAGAAACGATTAAGTCATAAACAAATTCTCAGCAGACATCTGTAGGCTATTTCGGCACTGGGTGATCTTTCATTTCTGACAGGAGTTTCTAACAAATCAACCTTGTTGACCCATTACTTGTGCTGCTAAATCTAATCTGCTCAGTCTGTATACAAACTACTTCTAATGCTAGTATTAATATAAAACATTATATAATTATCACAAAACACTTTCTTCAACTTCCTATACAGAGTCTTCAATAGATAACCAGATACTCCAGGAAATTAAAGGGTCGTTTGGTAGCTGTGAGTTCCACAATGAAGAGTTTTTGAAATTCCCAGATATAAGATCCCTAAATACAATGTGTAGGTAAGAAATTAACTATTGATCAGTTCAACCTAGTTTCGGGAACAGTTCTTCTGAACATGTACCGGTGTAGATTGGACTTCAATAGGAGGAAGTTGACACAATAAGGACATATGAGCCGCGCAGGTGGACAGTCTTAGTGCCCACGCAAACTCTTCATTGGGGAAATCATTGACTGGACACATTTTTTGAAACTTTGTTTTCCTGAGGTACCTGGGAATCATTATTGAAATCAATTAAAAGGCTTATTTTCTAAAAGATATTTTGTTAAGTAAATATTTTAGTTAAAATAATGGAGTGAAATGTGTGTATAAATAGTAATAATACATGTCAATAAATATAACTTGAATTTTCTTGTAAGAAATTAGGAAAAGGAGAAAGAACAGCTTTTAGGATACAGAGCAATTTAGTGGGTCTGAGCGATGTTGAGGAAGGTTTGAGGAAGTTGACGAGGGGTTTAAGAGTTGATGAGGCTTGGGAAGCTGGAAAAAGGGAGTTTGATATGTGTGAAAGACATGTGCTGCCACTTTCAGCATGAGAGTTGTGAAGGTGGTTGAATGGAATATGAGGGAAAATAAGGAAGTTACTGAAGGTATAACTTAATGTAAAATAAATAAATCATTGAATGAGATATAGTTTAAAGTCTAAAGGCATGATATTGTATGGAAATAGTCCTTTCACTAACAGAAATACCCTATCAATTAGGAAGGGATTCACCCCCCAGGAAGGAGGGGGGGTCAGTGAAAGTGTCTGTGAGCTCAGCTGGGAAATTGAGAATAGTTACATTACTAATGCTAATAATATTGATGTTGATAGTCTTTGGCAAGATGGGCAAGATGGGCACTGCCTGTGGTATCTGTTCCAACACAGCTCTCGATTGCTTAATTGAACCTTAATCAGAGCATTTTCATTATTTTTAACTGTAGAGGGTTTAAGTTAAGCATAGAATTGTATGAATAACATATTAAAGAACCAACTATTTTTTACACAATTTGAAAAGTACAATCTAAGCCGGTTGTTCATTCAATGGAGTCATTGAGTGTCCGGTTGAACAGAAAGCAGCAGGTCGGGGCCTAACCGATGAGCCGCTGCCCTCTGCTCAAACCTGCAGCTCGCCAGGCAGGCGAGTAGATCCAACACAATTCATATTAAAGATGCGACTCGGGTCCGAGACCGGCAGCAGCCAATGAGAGTCGAGCACATCCACGAAAACAAGTTACATTATTTTGAGTTTTTGATTTTGACTTTCATAAGTATTGATTCAAATACCTCAAATAACAATAGTTGTTTTGGGGCATCATGATGCAAAAGACCTAAATTCCGTGAAATCCTGCCTGTCGTTAAATGTGAGCAGCCCACCATTTTAAATATCGTCTGGGATTTAAAGAATCGCGTTAGCGTGGGTCTAGCTTTAATTTCAACACTTGTCAAGACACTTTTGGACTTTTGCACTTTTTTTACACAACATGAAATGAAAGCTTTTACTTTGCAGAACAATCTGAAGCAGAGTGACCATGATTTCACTTTGCTGTAAAATCATGGTTGCTCTGCGTCAGATTGTTGTGCAGAGTAAAAGTGTGGAAGTGGAAACAGTGTAGCTCATTGCCAGAGCCAGGGATCGGACCTGGGGCTTCATACCTTCAGTCTGACGCGCTCCCGACTGAGCTACTCGGGCAACTCCGGAAAGACCCGGAAGAGCGCTATTAACTGTGCGCTGTTTCTGCTGTCACTCATCTCCTGCAACAGGCCCGTAGCCAGCCTAGTGGAAGGGGGGTTCTTTTTTTCAAAAAGTGGACCTTTTTGCAGTTTTTCCCCTCATTTTGTATTCAATTATGAGGTTTAAATACTTCATTTTGGTTACTTTTTATGCACTAATTTGTGCTGGATTAGCTTGTCTGCTGGTATCTTAACGAGGACGCTTTTTGATGCACCGAAAATATTTACTACAATGTTGTCAAATTGCTTACCAAGATCATGTACCACCTTTTTCAGTCCAAACACACGCATGCACGCACGCAGACACACAGACACATGCGCACACACACACACACACGTGAATGGAGCGCCGACACATCACACATATTCAGGGTAAAAATCTTCTGAATCGGTCACTGTAGCTAGCTAGTCCCACTGGATGGATAATGGTCAGAATTTACTGTGTTCTTCCTTGACCCATGCTACACCCCTCCACTGAGTTTCGTGAAAATCGGTCTTGTAGTTTTTGTGTAATCTGACAGACACAGACACACACGAGTAAAAACATTAGCTACCTTCTGCGTGGAGTTGACGACTGTTTGCTAGCACGTAGTTAGCGTTATCTATCTCAACTGTTAGATTAGGTAGTAAATATAACAACCTTACCCTGTTTGGCAGTGTTTTTGAACATATGTTCAATATTCTGCGACAATGACGCTGCTGCCTGCTTTCTCTCCCGTCTCTCCTGCTCTTTTCACCCCATACTCACTATCCAGCTTGATGTCGTTTGCATAACGTCAGTTGCTGCGCACAGGGCCAATTTGGTGCCCTAGGCAAGATTTTAAGTGGTGCCCCCTGCATCGCAGGGTCATTGTGTTCATACACTCACAGACTGCATAGCTTTATGTCTTTGAGATCTTCTTTATTTTAGAAACAAAACCCCCACACAAACAGTATAAAAACAGTATTAAAGAAACAAGTGACATAAAATGAATTATAAATACAGTATTAAAAAAGTATTGCACGAAAAAACGATATTACAGACACCTTAGTGCAATATGCATAATGTAGCAATGTCCTACAGCAGGGGTAGTCAATTATGTTGTGTCAGGGTCCACATTTCTTGGTCAAGGTATAATCAAGGTCCAGACATGGACTAAATCTGTGAATTAGTCATTTACCCCGTTGCTTATATTTAGTACATTCATTTCACAAAGTACAAAAATCAACTGGTTAAATAAATGTATATATTTGTATTAAAACCACTTACATTTTAATTTGTTAAAGATTATTGTAGTCATATAGATAAACATAATAGAAACTTTCAAGCATTTTGTGTCTTATTAGATTAAAGTCTGTACCATTTCCCTTTGTCCCACTGTGCACTGCACAAAATTAGTGTTGAAAAATGAGGGCGAAGACGATTGAGTAATTCAGGGTGCGGGTTCTGGGGAAGATGTTAACAACTGGAGACAAGTCAAAAAACAGCTCAAAATCTCCATGAAATCAGGCAGATTTGGACTCAAACATATCTTTGCTTCACAACCACACATCAGCAGCGGAAAATCCCATATCAAGCAACATTATATATGCAAACTGGACGCGGTGCCGGTGGGTGTGATGGAAACGTGTCGCTGCTGAAACGCGTCTGCACTGAAATCCGCTGCGTCCGCCGCTGCCGGACGAGTTTCTAGGTGAACACAAGCTATGGCACCGTGACCCCCGGTCGTGTGCGCACTTTTATATTTTAGAGGCGAGGTTGACAATGTCCAATTTTAGCTGCTTATGTATAGAAATCAGCAAAACCCAATAGCTGTGTTTGTGTTGTTTTTGACAGTACAAAGTGCCGCTGTTGCCCAGTGCAGAGAGAGCAGGGAATCTGCGCGCAGTCAACTCACTGACTGACTCCCTAACAGCAGCTCTATACAGGACATCCCATATTAACACTCACATCCTATTGGCTAATAACCAGGAATTGCTGTGACTTGGTTCCACACAATAACAAGCACTGAGTGCAACAAACCTCCGTACAAATGTTCACTCTTTCGGGCGCCCCTAGCATTTGCCTATTCCGATAGGGCCGGCCTTGGCTTCGCATGTAATACTCCTGTAAAGGATCATTTTAATGAAGACAAAAAAACGGACTTTGGCTACAGGCATGTGCAATGCCGTGTTTATGTGAGAGCTGTGACGCGCTGTAGCAGCAACTACATGTTTTCTACATCTCATCTCTAATGTGAGACAATAAATACATGCATGTGCAAATAGTGCTACATGTTCAATGAATCGCCAACATTGGAATCGGCAGGGACATGTATCTATGTATTTAATATTGGTTTAGTTATTTATTCCTGTAGTGTAAAATAAAAACCGCAAGAGTAGAAAAAGCATTTTTGCACGACCACGGTGTATTTCTGCGCTCGATCATTGTAGCAGTGAGTGACGTCATACAAGCCCGCTGTGTCAATCACAGCCAGTGGGCGGTGTCCAGTGCGCTTATTGGCCGACATTATACTTCAGCGTTTAGTGTCACCGTCTCACAAACACTGAAACCCCAGAGGAGATGAGATGTAGTAAACATGTAGTTGCTGCTACAGCGCGTCACAGCTCTCACATAAGCTATTTTTGACTTTGTTCTGAATCGCACTGTCTGTTACACGTGGCTCGAAGCCCAATGTTTGCGCTACAATGTTAACGTTCATATTTCACACTTTCTATGTTTGTCTTTTTTTTAGCCCAAGTGTCCAGGCTTTTCGCGCATGTAGACGATGTGCAAAAAGAAGCGCACTTTCCCGCTCCAGCGCCGCGCTGTTATGTCATGCTGTAAATATAGTAGTACTGTGATGAGCCAGTCGGCTCTGTCACTGATTGAATTGGCTCTTATTAACCCTAATTGGACTGAGCATTGCGACCAATCACGGGATGTCATACCGGGAGCAGATGGGGATATAAGCAGTGCTCAGAAGACACAAGAGAGACTCTTTCTACGGCTAGCATTGCTTGTGTTGGTTTGTGTGCAGATAATAGGGGGCTGCTTGTTTTTACATGTGCAGTGTGCAGTGTGCAGTGTGCAGTGTGCAGTGTGCAGTGTGCAGTGTGCAGTGTGCAGTGTGCGCCAAATGCTGGGGAGCTGTTCAGTTGACGGGAGCTCTCTGACTCTATTTTAAATCTATATGTGTTTGTTTGTGGGATTATGTGTATTTGATTACATGTTTTCATTGGGCAAGGACTTGTATAAAACCAAGTTTAAACATAGTAACAGTTTCTTTGCTCTAATTTATGAATTTATGGTTAGACTTAAACATACTGCTATTAATCAGTCTGTGTAACGGGGCCAAGTGAGTGATTGATTGATTGGATTTTGCTGATCCTATTAGCTATATTCCAATCAATTGATCTAAAACAACAATTAACCCGTTTTTTTTTTTTTTTTTGGCTTTACATTGAAGAGTTTGTATTTTGCTTTTATAGTTGAAATTGCTGTTGTAATTGTGGTAACTTATATTGGTGTGTTTATTGTATGGTTTATCTGATGTTTATATTGTGGTTTCTTTTCACTTACATTGGTGTTTATTGTATGGTTTATTTTAGTATTTCTTTAATGAAGGTCAATTGCGTTTTTATTATATTAATTGGTCGTATGTATTTGAGGGAGAAATTATCTTAACTGTTTAATGGATATTTACTTTTTATGGATTGTTTAGTGATACTGTGATTGTTATTCTATTTGCCTAAATTGCACATTGTGTACCCAGCGTATTAAATTGGTTATTAAAAAGACTTGGTTATATACTTCCTCTTGGCTTTTCACTCTCCCTTTACATCACTAATTTTAGCTTCCAGGGTTATTCGACCAGACCGTCTGGTAAACCAAAGGTGGTGGCAGCTACACGCTCCTCTGTCAAATCCAGTTAGGACACGACCTTACTAGGACAGGTTTCGTTACAGTACATTTTGATGATCCTGTACTGTTATCCTTACCAGCAAAGGCAGATGTGACAAATGAATGCATAACAATAATATTAGTAAATTGGGTTTGATGTATAAGGTGTTGTAGATTATGCAATAGAGGGCGGTGACGTGCACTAGGAGACTATACTATTTTGTGCATATGGCTCTCCTAATATTTTCGGTCAGCTTATTACCCAAAATATCAAATACTCTTCAGGATTGCATTCCACAAATAAAGCCAATCCGTTTTTAGTGTTTCTCTGAACACATCCAAGCTTACCTAGGCGCTACATATTCTTTTCAATTACCCGTAATTCTGATCTGTATTTTGGCTTGTTAATAGAAGTTATTGAAGTTGGACTCCTAATTCAAAATAACCAATATGTATCTCAACGTAATTTACTGACAGACATCACTCTTTATCACTTTCACTTTTGAAGGAACTGCTTTGTATTCTGTGTATTGTTTTATTGTAGTGCTGCTTCCTTTCTTGGCCAGGTTTTACTTGCAAAAGTGATTTTATTCTCAATGTAAGCTCAAAGTAAAATAGTTTAAATAAGAAAACAATGTATTGAAATGAGAACATCATGAACCTGTGTAATTGTGCTGAAGGACAAGCACTGAAAGCAGAGAGAATTTTGTGTTTGGCATTGAATAGCCTTAAAGAAAACTATGCCGTTTTTGGAAACTTTCATATTTAAGTTGAATGTAGGCAAAAACATTCCAGTCACTCTGAAGAGAGAATACAGTTTACTGTGCGAATAAGTAGCCCCTGAATTGAAGATAAAAATCAAAAGTGCTGTTCGTAATTAGTTTACACTTTTACATCAGATGTCTTGTTTTTGCTTTCCAAATTGAGGAGTTGTGGCATATAATGTAAATGAAGTTACTTCACTAGTAGTGTGATTTCTACGTTGTGTATGTGTGTTTGTATATATGAACTCATACATTTTTTAAAGATTGTATTTGGAAAACAAATTCAGGTATAGCACGTGTCCCCCTTTTGAATGGGTTCTATATATAACATTTTAAAACGAATGGTTCTGTATAGAACGCTATGTTGGGGGTTCTTCATGTAACCCCTTTGAAGGGGTTCTACATAGAACCATAAAGGGATCCACCAGAGCGATTACTCGAGGAACCCTTTATGGTTCTGTGCAGAACAATTTCTTCTAAGAGTGTGGAGTGTCGCCACACAATTTCTCTCAGAGGGCTTTTGACCAATGGCAATCCAATCCTGAATGACGTCACCACTATCCTGTTGTACTTTATGCGAGAGATGTATTAAGTAGTTTATAATGAGAAGAATAACAATAATCGCCTGTTTTTCATAGGTTTTGTATCCATGGTCTCCTTCATATTAGGAAAGGAAGTTGATCCATAGCCTACTCAGAGACAACTGAGAGTTGGTCTCTGAGCAGCAGCACAAAGGGGTCGAGTCTCTCAATGTCCGTGTGTTGGAGATATTCCACCATATTGGTCCCAGCCTTTAAAACAATGTTAAAGAAGATGTTAAAGATCTTGTAGAAATATATTGCAGAAGAGCAGAACTACAATCACACTTTTTCAATGCTATTGCTGTTTTCTACCTCCCTGGTGAGGTACCAATGCGGGAAGTTTGAGAGAGTATTTCTAAAATGTGTATGATCCAATACACACAGTTATTTAAAAAGCTGACGTCTTGTACATGCTCACCAGAACCAAGCCTAATTAAATAATACATTTAATATTAAATAAGTACATGTGCAGTAGCCACTTGGACAATTACAGATCCCCAGGTCAAAACACAACAGAAAGACATGGAAGATCGTATTTTCAAATCACACCTGTGGCCCCCCTAACTGTAATTTGGTATTAGTGGGTCAAAGGATTTATTTGGTTCAAGTGATAATAAGATCATATTTTGAAATGAAACACTACAGGATGTCATATTTAAAATGACTGTGAGTACCTTTCTTTAGTGACGGTTCTGAGGGGGGCAGGGATTAGTTGAGTGTGCTAATTGGAGCTCTGAAGTGTGCAGAGAAAATACAAATGTTTTCTTTTAATATGAAAACAAAGAACTTTTTTTTAACACCGACCTGGGATTGTGTTTCTTTCCAAGTTTCCTTATTGTTTCTGAGAAGAGACTGTTCACTTGCAAAGTGAACTGGACCCGTGTGACTCGCAGGTAAGGAGAGCCCGTGTTGAACTAAGATGGCTACAGTGAGTTTTCCTGGACAAAGCTCGGGCAAAGGATAGCGCAGAGTGCACCTGCACCTGAGATTGTGTTGAGAAGCTTTGTGATAAGAGCAGGTTAAGAGGGAAAAGAAACACAAGTCAGCAGCAATAGTATTTTCTTTCTTTGAAGCACACATTTTGTTTTAACTGAAACGGGACTACAACTTTTGAAAGGGAAATAGTTGCTAGTGCACTGTATTTGTATTGAGTTTATTAGAAGAAAAAAAGCTTATATTTTGGACAGAACGAACTCGTTTGGCATGCAACTAGCAGCAAACGATGAGAAGCAAACAAAACAGCAAGTTAGCAAGTTACAGGCTGTCCTAGGTCCGGGGGTGCTTATGGTTGTTTATGGGTTCCCTTACCTTAGCCAGTGTCATGTACGGGTGTCCGTACCTTACTAGAGTGTTTGTTTTTATTATAATATATATATATATATAATATATAATAATGTAATATTTCAGATAAATCGTCACAATGAGTGACACCAGCATTATTGGTTTTTTGAGAAATAAAAAAACAGAATGTAGAGAAGAAAATGTTGGAAGGAAGTTGGGAGAAAGACTGGTCTTCGAAGGAGCACCGGGACTGGTGGAAGCAACAACAACCAGATAAGACAGAGAAAGGAATTGTGATATTGTGTCAGGTTGGTGAGAATCAAGAAAAGAAAATAACAGAAATGGAAGATCATCATAAACAGTAATGTGAATTGAGAGCAGAAGTTGTGAAAAATACGATAGAATTAATAGAACTACAAGGCAAATTAGAAGGGCAAGAAAAGTGGTCAGAAAAGGTGAAGGTGTAGGTGCGCGATGTGCTGCCGTGTTAGGAGCGCGTCGCGACACAGATCACTCCGAGGACGACAGGCCCGATTGGGATGATTTAGATCGCAAAGCATGGGAATATGAAAAAGGAGGTTTTGCTAGCGCTCCTCCCCCATATAATCCGGAATATAAATCAATCACTGATTTTGGTTATAATAATACATTGTATCCAGATCTGACCGCTCTGAAAACGGTCCCAGCTGCACCCATGCAAGTCAAAACTAGACAGAGTAAAGAGGAAGGTCAATCAATAGTCTATACGACTAAAACCCATGTCCCCTTCTCCCCAGGAGAAAAAGAAATGATATGGGCGTCCCTCCCAAAATTAAAACCAAACCAGGGTAACACAACTTTTTGGGATATTCTAGATGAAAAGATGGTTATTCACCTCCTTCACCCGCACGATGTACACATCATCGTGAAGGCTAAATGTCCGCCCAACATTTGGATACAGTTACTACGAGAATATCAGACCGGGGAGTGGGCTAATGTAGCCTCTACAGATGAGGAGGAAATAACAGAACTTTTTCACAATGGATCAAGAAAACTGAGATAGTGAAATAATGAAATAATCGAGTGGGATTATTTGACATTTTATTCTAAATAATCATAAGCTTAAATAATAAGTTATAAGGGCTGTTTGAGACACTGCAGGGTCAATAAAACATGCCACAGATCGGATATCTGAATTATCTTTAGATATCAATGTGTATGTGCTTTGTGTGTTTATGAATATGTATAGTTTGAAGGTGATATAAGGTAAATGTCTATGTTTTGGCAATCATTTTAGAATTATATTTAAAAATGTAACAACAGATTTATCATATTCATGAGGATCTTTGGCTCTATACAGAGTGCCTCAAGCATCAGAAATCAGAAAGAAAGACTATTATAAGAAAAGTAATCCAAAATATACATTGAATAAACAGATGGATAATAATAGTAATACATGAATAGTCATGGTGTCTCCACAAGAAGAACCAGAATTTGTTTGTTAAACATCATGTTATGGACAAGCTCTGTCAAAAGTCAAATTCAAGGAAACGAAAGGCTAGAAGAGAGCCTGGTGCAGCCCTGACAGCCTGTGAAAGCAGGAGAATGTAAACAGTCTGGTGACATGTTACAGTCTTTCAGAAAATGTTTGGTTATTGGTGCCTAGCATATAATACCTGAAATGAAAGTCAAAGTAGACCATGGTTTTAAGATGAGTGATGTAGGAAAAGGGTAAGATACCGCAGAAGTATAAGATTACAACTATAGAATAAGTAAGCTCAAGTAATATAAAATGCTTTACAGGAGAAAAGTAAGAATGGAAAGGAAGAGTAAAAGAGAAGGTGTCCTAGGATTATGGGAATCATTATTGAGATCAATGGCCTATTGGCTAATATTTTGTTAGGTACATATATGACTTCAATAAACGAATAATGGAGTGACATCTGTATAAATATAAATAAAACATATTGATAAAAAAACCTGAATACATTTCTTGTAAGAAATTAAGAATAGGAGAAAGAATAGCTGTTAGAATGCAGAGCAATGTTGACCAAAGTTGAAGAGGGTTTGAGTAAGTTGACGAGGGTCTGAGTAAGTTGATAAGGCTTGGGAAGCAGGAAAAGGCGAGTTTGATGTGTGTGAGACAAATGTGCTGCCACTTTTAGCACAGAGAGCTTCTGATGGTGATTGAATGAAACGTGGGAAAATACGGACGTTACTGAAGATATAACTTGATGTAGAATAAATGAATAAATAATTGAATGAGATATGAGTTAGTTTAAAGTCTAATGTCATGAAACTTTGACTGTATGGAAATAGTTATTTCACAAACAGTAATACCCTATCAATTAGGAAGGAAGTCCATAAATAAACCAGTGTAAGGGATTGAGATTAGGGAACTGCCTTATGAGTAAATGCAAGTGTTCTACTACAAACGGTGCAACAGTGTCTATAAACTAATGTCCTGGGATATAAGGAATGGTTACATTACTAGACGCAACACCACTTTTGCAACAGGGCCTAACCATCCTCACTGCTCCCTGGACAAGTCGGTGGCTCCCCCTGTCCAGTCCACGGGCCCTGTCACCCCCTGTGTCTGGACCGGACGGACCCCCACTTCTACCATGTCTGGATATCGGAACTGGAATGTCGCCTCATCCTCAGTGATAATGTCCTGCTGGTCTATACGGGAGAGTCTAGCCAGTGGGCAGCGCTGGGGCACATCTACAGGGTAGGGGAAAAGATTTAACACTGGCAACGGGACCCTACCCTGGCATACCCACGTGATGGTCGGTGCCACCTGCCGCTCTCGCTCCTCATCCCAAGCCTCGATCAGGACACAGTATTCCGCTATGTGGGGGAACTCTGGCACCTGTGCCCACAGCACCATCTCACTGCAGGGCGGAATGTGGACAGTGGACTGCCGGGTCAGCCTCGTTAACGTTAATGTTAACCCTCTTCTCGCTTTCTCTGTTTGCCGGTTTCCCTGTTTGCCGGTTTCCAGCTGCCCTGCCCACTGCATGGAGGAATACCCAAGCAACACAGCGCCCAGGTTAGTAGGTCCAGTATGTAAACAGACACTGTAATGTTCAATGTCTTTCCTCGATCGCTTATAATCCAAGGAGGGGAGAGGGGTGGGCACAGCAGGAAATCACTCGCAGCTTGGCGTCTTAAACTTCTCTACGTTTCCACACTCCATGGAAATCAGCGAAACCAAAGGTGCACTCACTGTAGCCTCCAGAGGAATCCATCTCTCTCTGCTTCTGTCCTAGTGATGGGAATTCCGGCTGGTTTCAGTGAGCCAGACCATTTGGCTCAATTCAGCAATAAGAGCCGGCTCTTTCGGCTCCCAAATGGCTCTTCATTTAGTACCACTTCTGGCTTTTATAATTCAGGCAAATTTAGCCTGAAATGTTTGGACCTATGATTGGTATGTGTGCACATACATCACTTATTCAATGTAATTATACTTAATCTTATAATTTCCAGAATACCATAATTTACATGTTTTGTATTAAAAAAAAAACGTAAATCATGTGAAAACATCAAACACTATTACACGTGTATTGAACGTTTTATTTATATTGAACTATCCAAAACACAAACCATTCCAAGCAAACCACACTCAAAATGGAACCATATAACAAATAAAAAATGAATTACAATGCGCATAACGGCAGCATCCAACAGTTCTAGATGTATATATTACCAGTGACCTTGTCTTTAGTGCAGACTGGCATTAAGAAAGTCTAAGTGCCTCAGCTTACAGGGGCTGATCCGGTTTCTGTTATTATCTGCCCTGTTTTGGAGAAGATTCTTTCTGAAGGGACTGATGTTGCTACGATGCAGAGTCTCCCTGCCATCACCTTGACCAGTCGTGGGTAGACTGAAGCCTCGGTCTCCCACCAGCTCAGCGGGTCTGTGGCTCTTTGGATAAGGGGCTCTTCAAGATAGGATCTTACTTCCAGTATAGCATCTGCTGTGGGATTCCTTCTTGCAGTGTCTCCTGTTGCTCTTTCATCAAAGAACCTCCAAACAGCAGACGTTTGTGGCTCCACTTCTAGTGCCCCTGCTCCCTCTTCTCCCTCTTGGCCTCCTAGTGGTGTAGCCTGCTGGCTGCTGGGGCTGCATCTTGCTGCTGCTGTTACTCTTTGAGGTGCCTCATCAACAGCTCTGTTGTCATTGAAGGACAGCTGTTTGAACCTTGGGTCCATTATGGTGGTTTCTGAGAGAACAGTATTGTATTCCATTCTGTGGAACTTTCTTTCCATAGATGCACAGAGAGCAGTCACCAACTCTCTCTCTTTCCCTTTGGTTACTGTTCCTCCTGTCTGGTGGTGGGCTGTTATTCTCTGCAGACCCTTGCACAGGAGTAGCATTTTGGAGGCTGTCACGTAGCTGAAAAAAAAAGAGAAAACTCAGAATTATGCTTTGTTTTATTATGTGGTATATGGACTTTGTTCAGTTTATTCTTGTCTATTATTACTGCCATTCCCCTCTAATATGCACCTCAAATATGCAATTATGTAATACTAATGTAAAAACAGTTGTCCATTGTACCTGTCTGCACTGATCTCCACAGTGACTGCTCAAAGGGTTCCTGAACAGTGCATGTCTCTCGCACTTCCTCCCACTCTTCTTGGCTCAGAGCATCAACAGGTGCATTGATAATGGCCAAGGTAGAGATGATTGCATCCTTGGACTCCAGAACCCGTTTCAGCATATGAAATGTTGAATTCCACCTTCTTGTTTGGACCTCAGCTCAGGCATACCCATCTGGCGTTGAGAAGACTTCAGCTTCTCTGTGGCTCGTGTGCTCTTATGGAAGAATTCCCGCATCGCCTTCACTTTGTTCACAGTGGGCTTCATCACCTTCAGGGCATCTCTTACAACCAGGTTGATTGTGTGCACGAGACATGGGTGGTGGGTCCATTTCAAGATGTTAAAAAGCTTTGGTGATGTTAGCTGCGTTGTCAGTAACACAGCAATCCACTTTGTTTTCTACTTGCCACCCTTTTTTTGCACTCTTAGCAGTCCCTCTGCCAAGTTATCTGAAGTGTGTCTGCCACTAAACTCAAAACAGTCCAGAAGATTGGACACCATTTTTTATAATTTTCAATGAAGTGACATGTAGCAGACATGAAGGAAGTGGTGGCTCTGGATGTCCAGCAGTCAGTTGTCAGGCAAACTGCTGTAGCCTTTTTAACCCTTTCTTGCAGTGAAGCACATTGTCTGTCATACAGTCTTGGAATAGTTGTTTGGGAGAGTGTTTTCCTGCTTGGAAGAACATACATTGGATTGAGAGCATGGGTGTAGCTTCTAAATCCCTTGTCCTCCACGACTGAGAATGGTTGGAATTCCCTTGCAATAATTTTAGCCAATACCTCATCAATTGTGTTTGGTCTTGCTGGGGTCATGGCCTTCGGCATAAATTGGCTTATAGAACTATGGGTTGCAATAGGTCGCAGTACCTGATGCCTGAGGGGTGGCTGTGAGCACTGCAGCAGCAATGGTTCCAGTAATCGCACAGGTATTTTCATTTTCAGTAGCAGGCATGCTAGCTTGCCTGTTTTCTTCCAACTGCATTGATGGATTTATAATTCTAATGTGTCTGTGAAGGTTGTTAGTAGACCCTGCTTGATATGATACTTTACAATTTTTACATTCTGCCTTTGTTGTTTATATTATCAAAATGCATCCAAATGCTACTTCGTTTGTGCCTGTCACTCATCTTGTTTTCTGACCCGTAATTAAAGATGAACTTTTCGCCACACTGCTCGGCCGCACCACTCGCACTGACTGAATGTTGTGTTGAGGTGTGTGTGCTGCACCAAACGGGAGCACCGGGACAATGTCATCATACGCAGCACATCAACACAACATTCATACTTTTATTCTGTCTTGTATTCATTTATAAGAAATAAAAACATAAGAACAGACATCCTTTCTCAGACGGGACCCGGCACATTCGCGAACGACATCACTATTCTGTCCCTGTGCGCCGTGTTGATCTGGGTCCTGCTCCCAGGTCTGCCACCTCCCCTCCTGTCTGCTGAAGTCCACTTTCCAATGTGGGAGGTCTCTGCGGCTCGTATCAGACGCTCCCTCCTCTCCTCTCCCAGGGCAGGGTGATTAAGTGGGGACGCGTGTGAAGAGTGCAGGTGGACCCAGGTGAGTTGTGCGGTGGTGATTGGCTCAAAGAAACACAAATAATAAGGCACGCGTGCAAACAATCAAAATAATACTAAGTGAATAACAAATTAAACAATAAAGTGAAAGATAATCAACACACAAAATAATGGCAATATAGAACCAAACAAAATACACAAGCCATATTGCATAAAGTGAAGTGAAATATAAATATAATAAGTAATGGTGATTAAGGAGCTAATTAACACCGTCCGTGACATTTACATTGGTTGGGTGTGTGGATACCAGTAATTATTTTTGTTTTATTGAAATACAAAATAATTCTATTTTTCCGAAGTGCTGAACTTTAATACAGTCTAGAAAGATTAATATTTTTTGTCTTGGGCTATATTATTATTACCATAGTTTTTCTATTGTATAAGTATCTTGGAGTAGGGGCATCTCACCTGTCCTGTAAGATTTGGGAGGGTAGGAATAGTGTAGTTATTTTCTCTGTTTACTTGTTGTGTGCCCCATTACTGTTAGTTCAGGTAGCCACTGTGAATTTAAATCCTGAACCCTACTTTGCCAAATAAGGTCACAGCTTTACTTTGGTATGTAAAAAAAAAAGAAATAAGAAAGAAAAGAAATCGCAGGATAGGCACATACCTCAAATTTGGCACATACCCCCTGTGGCCCCCCTAACTGGCACCGTGGACAAAACACTGTCAGCACCCCTCCCCACCACTAACATCATGGACAATACACCCCCCCGATGATGGCCCCGCTACGATTACAACTGGCCCCAGCCATGCCCCCCGAGATGAAAGGGGCTAGAACCACCGCTGAATGGCTTGTTAGTGAGTTTGACTTAGGATCATGTTTTTAGTTGTTTAATATCTGCAATATGAATAGCCTACAATCATTACACATAAGTTTGATTTAAAATAACTAATTAAAGGTTAGATATACTGTATAACTTTGAATACTATTCTATACGGAGACATTATGTATTCTTACCATGGCAACTTCGATATTCTTGTTTCTATTAACTTTTGCATGTAAAGATTACATATTGTGGTTATGGGATACTTCGTTGCATTTTTTGGCATGTTGTTGTTTTCTTTTATGTGTGACTTTTAACTTTATACCCTATAGGATCCAATAACTTTAAACAGTATAACAATAATAATATTATAAGAGAAGACCAGCTAATGTATTGTTTACATGCAAAACCTTGGAAAAACATACTATTGTAAGCAAATGTAAACTATGAGGAAATATAATATTTGCACCCACAGTATAATGGACTGGGGGATAATCAGTATTTAAAAACTTTAAACTTTCAATATTTCCTTAAGTGACATTACGTGTACATCTAGATTGGTGATTGTTTCGTTACTCTGTAGTATTTCCTTCTTTGCGTCATCCTGCCGAGCTCATGAATTCTTGCCAAGGATGTTTTTCCTTGACTCCTTTGTCTCCGCAGTGAGGCTGACTGGGACGAAGTATGGCTGTGGAGATGGGGGTGTGGGGCCTGCACGGTCATGGTCTCGCAATACCAGCCCCAGTCCAAGAGGATACTGTATATTTTCTGTGACATCTTCCGAGGAACAGTGCCTTCATTGAAACTGTGGCGACATAGAAACTAAAGCAATCTTCTGTCCTGTCTCGAAGCAGTACAAGGAGAAGCTGACATGGGAGACGTCAAACAGCAGTTAGATTATTTATTATTATTTGTAAACCTAATAAACTGCCTGGCTTGAAATGTCTCTATGGTGACATAGTGAAAAAAGGTGTTACGAGTTGGACGCCATGGCGTAACAAACTGAAAAAAACAGTTTTCGGCTAGAGAACATTTGACAGTACCTGATATTATGGCAACTGCCCTGTTTTGGAAATTACAACATTTAATATCTTTGGTTTATATTTACAATAGGGCTATTTTGAAACATTAAGGCAGATTGCATGCTTCTCCTGAAACCTCCGAAGTTTTCCTGTCCTGTCTTCCTGTCATGCGATATGTTTTTATTGTATATTGTTCAGCTCGGCTACTCTTTCTGATTAGCCAGCTATGTATTATATTGTATTTTTCTCATTGGGTCTGTGACCCGCTCCTATTGGATCAGGGGTCCACTGCCATGATATTGCGCGGAGGCCGCACAAGTGCTTGATTGCCTACACCAGACATTGTGCAAGTAGATTACGGCCTCGCTCCTAGCTGCACTAGTAGAGCAGCCGGCCTTGTTCTTGTAAGTGGAGGGCATAAGAGTTAACCTCTGTAGCCCCGCTTTGTATATGCTGATAGCAGACAGCTCCCGGTAGAGCGTGACTATGGTCCTCGCTCCTGGACGGCTCAGGTGCGGCCCTACGGGATCCCTGAGGTAACTGTCTGGAGTTGTGTTGCCTAGGCACCCTTGCGGTGCACCTCGTGGCAGGCTCCCTTATCAGCTCGCTGCCTCCGCCCCTGCGACGGCTTTGTTATACAGCAACCCCTCCCCCTTGGGCAGTGCTTCCGACTTGAAAGATAACGATAGGTTGCGTATGCAATACAGTACACACAAACCATTATTTGAATAGGCACACAAAGCGCCAACTAAGCATGAATGATAGTATAAATGAAAAACACTTGTGGCTTTTGCTTTTTCATGTACAGGGCATAGCAGTTTGCAATAAAGTTTATTCATACATGTAGTAAACACACATACACACAGGCATCCAAATGTGTAAAGTATGCTTCCAACAAGGCCGACTTCATCTCCGCCTTCGCCTCCCACCACTCTCTGGATTTCCTCGCTCTCACTGAGACATGGATCTCCCCGGAGAACTCATCCACCCCTGCTGCCTTATCCTCTGTGTTTGTCCTGTCCCACTCCCCCTGTCTTACTGGGTGGGGGGGGAATAGGGCTCCTGCTCTCCCCTTCTCTGCTATTCTCTGTGCCACCCCCCTCTCTCTCCTCTATCGCCTCCAACAGCTTTGAATTCCCTCTCACCTCTTTCTTCTAGTTCTCTACTGTCCTCCTGGTCCACTCACCACCTTCCTGGATGAACTCGACTTTCTTCTCTCCTCCCTCCCCTCGCTGTCCTCACCTACCATCCTCTCCAAACCCTCCCACTCTGCCGGATTTCTTCCTCTCTTTTACTCCTTTAACTTCTCTCTCTCCGTCTCCACCCACTCACAGAGCAGGCTGCCAGTTAGACCTCATCTTGTCTAGAGGCTGTTCCCCTTCGCAACTCTTCGTGACACCCCTGGACATCTCAGACTCAGAATCACCACCGAGACGGCTCTCCTGGCAGTCACTGACTCCCCCCGGTGTGCTCGGGCGGCCTCCCTCTCCTCAGTCCTCATCCTCCTTGATCTCTCTGCAGCATTTGACACTGTCGATCACTCCATCCTCCTCTCCTACCTCGCTGACCTCGGTATCTCTGGAACTGCTCTCACCTGGATCTCCTCCTACCTCAACGACTGGACCTACCAAGTGACATGGCAAGGTTCCTCATCCACCCCCCAACCTCTCCTCATAGACGTACCCCAAGGCTCCATCCTGGGCCCGCTCCTGTTCTCTCTCTACACTCGCTCCCTGGGCCCCCTCATCGCATCCCATGGTTTCTCCTACCACTTCTATGCAGATGATGCCCAGATCTTCCTGTCTTTTCCCTCTTCTGACCCTCTCATCCCTTCTCGCATCTCTTCCTGTTTGTCTGCTATCTCCGCCTGGATGCAGTCACACCACCTCAAGCTCAACCTCTCTAAATCGGATCTCCTCTTTTTCCCCCACTCTTCCTCACCTTCTGCTGATCTCCCCATCTCAATCCCCTTGGAATCCACCACACTTTCTCCTGCTTCTTCCGCTAAAAATCTAGGAGTCATTCTTGATCCTGCGCTCTCCTACACCCAGCACATCACCACACTGACAGGCACCTGCAGATTCTTCCTGAGCAACATACGCCGAATCCGTCCCTTCCGCACCAACTTCTTGACTCAGCTGCTCGTCCAGTCACTGGTCCTCTCCCGCCTGGACTACTGCAACTCCCTCCTGGCCGGCCTGCCTGCAACTACTACCCGCCGCTCCAGCTCATCCAGAACTCTGCGGCTCGCCTGGTAATCTCTTTCCCTCGCACACACTACTCCACTGCTCCGCTCCCGCCACTGGCTCCCGATACCGACACAATATTATTATTATTTTTTTTATTTCTTGGCAGACGCCCTTATCCAGGGTGACTTATAAAATAAGTGCAATACAAAGTGCAAGAATACAGTTAAATACAAGGCATCAAACATTACAGATTCAAATTTACATTAAACAAAGCAATTCAAGATATAATACATTTTACAACTTCCAATTTATACAGTTAAGTGCAGTAAGTGCGGACATACATCCTGGAAAGTAAAGCTAAGTGCTGTCAAGATGTAAGGTACAGTCAAGGGTTACAGGAAAGGGAGCAAGGAGGAAAATCAATCAATAATCCAAGAAGCATGACAAAATGCTATGAAGTGCTATCTAACGGGGATTAAAGGGACTAATATTACAAGTACTGTCTGAAAAGATGTCTTGAGTTAGCGCCGGAAGGATATATTAGTTGTAATATTAGTCCCTTTACTCTCCTGTAAGGTAGCACTTCACAACATTTTACCATGCTTCTTGCCTTGTATTACTAATACTTGTATTATTGATTTCCCCCTTGCTCCCTTTCCCGTAGCCCTTGACTGGGACCTAACATCTTGACAGCACTTAGCTTTCACTTTCCAGGATGTATGACTTTACTTATTGTATTTACTTGTGTAAATTGGAAGTTGTAAAATGTATTATGTTTTGAATTGCCTTGTATAATGTAAATTTGAATTTGTAATGTTTGATGCCTTGTACTGAATTGTATTCTTGCACTTTGTATTGCGCTTCTATTTTGTAAGTCGCCCTGGATAAGAGCGTCTGCCAAGAAATAAAAATAATACTAATAATGTGTATTCCCGAACATACAGTGAGGGGAAAAAAGTATTTGATCCCCTGCTGATTTTGTACGTTTGCCCACTGACAAAAAAATGATCAGTCTATAATTTTAATGGTAGGTGTATTTTAACAGTGAGAGACAGAATAACAACAAAAAAATCCAGAAAAACGCATTTCATGATGTGTGCAGTGTTGTATGGGCCAAGGATTGCATGATGGTGAAGGACCGCACACATTGTTACGTTGCCACCACGTTGTCCTGGGATGTTGATGATTGCACGGTGTCCGATGATATTTCTGCCGTGGCCGCTTGTTTTTGCAAGATTGAAACCTGCCTCGTCCACATATATTAGCTCACGATGCACTGAATCTGCTTCTAGCTCCATGACAAAACAATGTAGCACAGTATGAAAAGACAGGGATCAGTCAATATGATGTAGCACCGTGCACTTCCAGATCCAGTACCAATGATAGGATAGTATAGCTTACGTGCAGATATTCATATCTCAGTTGTTTTACACGGTCTGAGTTTTGTTCGAAAGGAACTCTGTATAGCTGCTTCATCCCAATTCTATTAAGTTTCAGTAGACGAGAGAGTGCCGAGAGACTCACTCTGTTGATGTTGTGGAATGTGTGTTATCTGCCATTATGTGGTCCTGCAGTTCTCTGAGTGTGATGCAGTTATTTTATATTTACAATGTGCGTTTCCTGCTCTGGGGTGAACAGTCGACCAGATACTGGTTTTCTTGCAGTTCTCTAAAAACATTTGAATGGTTTTATAGTTTTTCCCAATTGCATACACACTATTATACCACAATACTCCTAAACTGTTAACACAATGCCCATAATAAAAAGTCACATCTGCTAAACACACACAGGGGAAAATTCTGGCCTAAAAACTATATACACAGCCCTCAAAATCAAAGAATTGGGTCAGAATCACACACACATACATCATATCTGTTTCTCACACTGAGCATTAAGAATACACTGTGTTTAGAAAAATAAAACTCTCTCCTCAAAATGGAAGATTCATGTAGGAAAACAAAAAGAATCCATCAACACAGACAGTAAAGAACTTTATATTATACAATGTTTGATCCTGGCCAGTCGTGGCACAGTGGTGTGTTGCCTTACAGCTCTAGGGGTCCCAGGTTCAAGACCCAGCTTGGGTTGCCTGTCTGTATGGAGTTTGCATGTTTTCCCCGGGTACATGTGGGTTTCCTCCCACCGTCCAACGACATGTGGGTTAGCTTAATTGGCCATACTAAATTGCCCTGTATGTGTGTGTGTGTGATGCCCAGTGCTGGCCTGGCATCCTGCCCTGGGTGTGTTCCTGCCTTGCACCCTATGCGTGCTAGGATCAGCTCCAGCTTCCCTGCGACCCTAAGTGATTTTGAAAATGGATGGATGCATGGATGATCCTGCCTACCCAAAAATTATCAATGTATTTATATATAACAAGCAACAAAATGCAATGACTGATAGCAGCCCACATGGTTATGTTTCCACCCCTTTGGCCAGGGACCTGCTCGCTGGCCAATGATGTTCCTTCCCCAGCACCGCCTCTTGAATCCTACCTCGTCCACATAGATGAACTCAATGTGGTCATCGCTGGCATCAAGCTTGAGTATTCTCTGACCATGTAGGAACAGTGATTAGAACATGGTGCCTTACTGCACTTCGTGGACCTCTGTCTCTTCTAAGTGCACAATAGTACTGGAAACAGTTTCATACTCACTTGCATGTAAAAGTAGCACATCTCTTTCACACGATCAGAGTTCCTCTCAAATGGTACACGATATATTTGCTTCATGCTCATCCTGTGCCTTCTCAGCAAACGATCAATAGTGGATATTGAAACATGGTCTATGTTCTGAAACATCCCATTATCCTCTATTATACACGTTTGGATTTCTCTGAGTCTAATCGCATTATTTGCCATGTGCCGTGTGGGTTTTCTCCAGGCTCTGCAGTTTCCTCCCACTGTCCAAAGACATGCAGTTTAGGTTATGTTAAATTGCTGTGTATATGTTGCCCAGCGATGGCCTGGCATCCTGTCCTGGTTGTATTCCTGCCTTGTGCCCTATCACTGCCGGGATCGGCTCTGGCTGCCCCGCGACCCTCACAGGAATTGTGTGTTTTGAAAATGGATGGATGGGTTTGCAGACGTGAAGTGTGTTGTAGTACATTAGCACTTTGAGTTTTGTCTGATGACTCATGTATTGCACAAAAGGTACAGGTGTTTTCTCAATGACAATTGTGCCAACACATTGAGAGTTGCGAGTAATGTTTTGCAACATGAGTGAACTGGACTCACCAATTGAGTTGAAGCAAGGTGAAGGTGTGCATAGTCCTGCAGAAGTGGTTCTGGGATGTTAGCTTGAACCTCGGAACACTCTGTGCATGCTTTCGGTCACAGTGTATAAACGACTGAGAAACTGTAGTGAGAGATCCTTCTCATTATGAAAGTACAGTACATATTACTGTACCAGTAAGACTACAGCACTTACCGGTTTCCATCTCAAAATATCCCAATTATACCTGCAACAGTATAACAGCTCATATTTGATTGAACCCATTGCTCACTTGTTAAATACATTGCCTAAAAGTGTTAATTATTTCAGAGATAGTACTTCAAGAATCACTGTTAGTGTTTAAGCATTCAGAAAAACCTGAAAATTGTCACGAGTGGCAGTGAACAGTGGGTCCAGGGGTGTCGCAAATGGGAAACCCCACCATGCTCTCCCTGGCTTCACCATCAGGATTTATTTTGCCTGGGGCCCCCACATACCCTAGAATCACCTCTGACTGGGTCGCATGAAGTCTCGCTACGCCATCCCAACTGAGTTACGCGAGGTGGGGACTCGCTCCCACTCACTTATTTCCCCCTGCAGGTAAGGTCCCAGGACAGACGTCACCAGTAAATAAGAAAGGTCTTATTCTAGTCCATTAAATAAAATTCACCATGTACAATACAACAGGGGCAACTAGCAGGGCACGAAATCTGACCGTTCTCTCAATGTTTTTTTTACAATTAAAATTGCCTTTAATCACCTGGGCAAAAATAAAAATACAGAAACCTATACAAAAGCTGAAAATATAATAAACTATACTAAATTCCCAAATAAAACTAAGCCCAGACAATACCCCCTATATTCACAATCAAAAAACGTATGTATGAAACGATGGAGAATGGCGAGAGAATGGTCTCAATTACACAGTCCCAACCCGGCTCGGCCTCCGGTTCCGTCCCAGGCTAGAGATCCTCACAAACGAGCAGCTCGTCCGCACAAGCAGCCCCAATCCAGGACAAAGAGCAGTCTCAGGAGGAGGACACGCTCGCTCACTGGCAAGTGCTGCGATCACAAGCTCACAGGGATATTGAGCGCGTCCCTCTCACCCGTCCGCTATGTGCTTCTCCCTCCGGCTGCTGGTCCGGAGCCCCAAAGTGCCGTCTATCGCCGAGAAGCTGGAAACCGCAGAGCCAAGAAGGCAAGTCCAGGAATACAGTCTTGTAGAAGCCAAGTCAATGTCTCTGGCCAGTAATAGTCCCTTAGATCCTCTTGTCGCTGTCGAGTCACTGCGTCCAGCGGCTAATGTTTCTCCAGGCAGCTCCCGATCTGCAGGGACCCGCTCCGACCCTGCGAGGAGTTAGTGCCTACCGGCTGGCACCCTCACAGCCGATATCCTCTCCTCTGTAACCCGTCCCGCAGTCACTGTCCCTGCTGGTGCTCCGCCGTGCCCCTTTGTTCTGGCAGGGCAGCCTTTATCTCCAGCTGAGTGTCCACAGGTGTAGTGGCCATGAGGGAAGGCGGCCGCTGCTCAGTGATACAGGTGCGCCGCATCGGGGATCAAAGCTTCTGCCTGTTCAAAAATAGTGAATATCAATTAAAGTCAATCAATCAGTGAATACAATCAATGAAAACAAACAATTTGAGAACACGACTCAATCAGTGAATAATTAAAATTAAATCAAATAAACAATAATAACAGTATAAGTGCAATAAAGAATCACATGGAGCCTTGGTACAGTCTGTGATTAATGCAACACTGTGGAGTAGTGCTTAGGGCTCTGGACTCATATTGTGGGTTATGGGTTCAAATCCCAGGTGGGGCAGTGCTGTTGTACCCTTGAGCAAGGTACTTCACTTAGATTGCTCCAGTAAAATACCCAGTTGTATAGACCAACTCTGCCTCCTCCAGAACCGCTCCTTCTCATCCCTGGCACCTAAATGGTGTAACGACCTGCCCACCGAAGTCAAAACAGCAGAGTCCTTGACCTCATTCCGGCACTTACTCAAGACGCATCTCTTCCGACAGCACTTGTAATATTAGTCCTCTATCCCTGCTAGATAGCACTTCACAGTTGTATTATGCTTCTCGCGTTCTTGATTGTTTTCCTCCTTGCTCCCTTTCCCGTAGCCCTTGACTGTGACCCTACATCTTGACAGCACTTAGCTTTCACTGTCAAGGATGTAGGATGTCACTTACTGTACTTGTGTAAATTGTAAATTGAAAATTGTAAAATGTATTATTTTGAATTGCTGTTTTAGCTAAATTTAATTTGTAATGATTGATTGCCTTGTAGGAGGAGTAGAATTAGACACACGGAAAGGAACATAGAAACTCGCTGCCTAAATCCCACTGCTATTCATAAATTCACTACCCTGTTGCCAAATGCTAGCTTTATCAAAAGAAGGATCTGCAGATGAATTATTAAATAATTTCAACAATACACTAAGCACTGCTTTAGTAGCCCCATTAAGGACACGACAAATAAAAACCAACAAAACACTCACCGTGGTTTGACGAACACACTCGCTCACTTAAAACAGAATGCCGTAGATGTGAGCGTAAATGGAGAGAATCAAAACTAGAGGTCTTCACATGGCATGGAATGACAGTATAATAAGATACAAGCAGGCCCTGTCCTCTGCTAGGTCTGCCTACTACTCCAATTTAATAGAGATGCATAAGAATAACCCGCGTTTTCTTTCTAATACAATAGCGACACTTACTAACCAGAAGGTAAAGCCTTCAGAGGTCATCCCCCCCAATTTCACCTGTAGTGACTTCATGGATCATTTCAATAGCAAAGTTAACAGCATTAGAAAACAGATAGAACAGGAAACATACACAGATACTATAGCTGACACATGCAGTCCTTCACAGCCCCTGCCTACCTTGGACTCATTTAACGTAGTAAATCACCAGGAATTGGTCTCCTTAATTACTAAAATGAAAACAACAACCTGCGCACTAGACCCTATACGCACTAAACTGCTAAAACAATCTCTGCCATGAATTATTCACAGAATACACAATATTATCAATGTCTCTTTATTCTCAGGATCTGTTCCTGAATCATTTAAAATAGCTGTAATTAAACCACTTCTTAAGAAACCCAGTGTCGACCCTAACCAACTTAAACACTATCGACCTATCTCAAACCTTCCCTTCCTTTCTAAGGTTCTAGAGAAAGTAGTTGAAAACCAACTGCAAGCTTTTTTAACCGATAATCATCTTTATGAAGAATTTCAATCAGGCTTCCGTTCCGGCCTTAGTACAGAAACGGCCCTGTTAAAAGTATTGAATGACGTGTTTCAGTCCTCCAATGTAGGGCACACCAGTGTTATTATTTTATTAGACTTAAGTGCGGCTTTTGACACAATCGACCACAAAATCTTGATACACCGCTTAGAAAACCGTATTGGCCTATCTCGCAATGTGCTTTCATGGTTTAAATCATATCTGTCAAACAGACTCCAATATGCACAGATTAACGAGAACCACTCAAATTTAACTGAGGTTAAGTACGGAGTCCCACAGGGCTCAGTCCTCGGACCTATACTTTTTTCATTGTACATGCTCCCTTTAGGTGATATCATTCGACGACATAATATTAACTTTCACAGTTACGCAGACGACACACAATTATATCTGTCAGTAAATCCTAACAACACCATAGACCTAGAAAAACGAATCTGCTGTCTGTCTGAGATTAAAACATGGATGAGAAAAAAAATTCTTATGCTTAATTCTGACAAAACAGAAGTCATAATTTTAGGAGACAAAAATCGAACTGTTCATCATTCACTAACAAAACTGAGTAATGATAACTTTAATTTCTCCCCTAAGGGGATGGCATGAAACCTGGGTGTCATCTGTGATCATAATCTATCTTTTGAATCACACATTCAGAATGTGTCGAGATCTTCCTTCCTCCAGCTTAGAAACATTGCTAGACTAAGACAATTCCTCTCGTTACAGGACACTGAGAAATTGATACACGCATTTGTTACATCTAGATTGGACTACTGTAATGCCATTCTGTCAGGCAGCACAAACAGAGCTATTTGTGCACTTCAGTCCAAAATGCTGCTGCAAGAATCCTAACAAAAACATAAAAACATGAACACATCACTCCAGTATTGGCTTCTCTTCACTGGCTGCCCGTGCACTACAGGATAGACTTTAAAGTGCTCTTATTAACATTTAAAGCACTAAAGGGACTGGCACCTCCCTACCCGTCTGATGAGGCACAACCCATCCCAGAAGCACCTCACAATGGAGGGTCAACGGGGCATCCACACCCAAGGTTTGATGAGCCATCGCAACCCAAAGCCTATTGATGGTCCAAACCCTCCACCCCCGATGGCCAGCGAGAGGCCTCCTCCACAGGGAAGACCACAGCCAGCAGCACCGATAAAGAACTTTCTGATCTCCTTGCTGCTGTAATAAGTATACTGCCTGGAGGGGAGGCAACCATTAGGCCTAGGCCCTAGGCCGTGGACCCCCAGAGATTCATTTTCTCCTACATGCCATCCTTAGGAGTTTTCTTGTTTTTCTCTCCTCCGTTCCTAAATGCTTTATTTACTTAAATGTTCACTCACTTTATTCTAGATCATGTAAAATGTTTACAGGTCTATATTTGATTTTATTGTATTTATGTTTTTTATTTTGCTGTACGTTTGTTGTATGTTTACCAGTCTGTAAAGCACTCTGTGGCTACCCTGCGAAGGGCGCTATACAAATAAAAATGGATTGATTGATTGATTGTACTTCACTGTATTTTTGCAGTTATGTTGTAAGTCGCCCTGGATAAGGGCGTCTGCCAAGAAATAAAATATAATAATAATAATAATAATAATAATAATAATAATAATAATAATAATAATAATAATAATAAATGGGTACAAATGTAAGTCGCCCTGGATAAGAGCGTCTGCTAAATGACAAATAATGTAATGTAAACTCTGCCACCTACTGTTTGACATGTTAAATAGATGAATTCTGTGATCAAATTGCATTTCAACGATACAAACCAAGACCAGTTAGGGGAATTAAGAATTAAATATTTGAGACCCAAAGAAAGTAGAGATTAACTTTAAAGCTTTCCTTTTATACAAGTTAAAATGGTATTTCCACAACACAGTCCTAAATTCCTGTCATTTCTTTGGGGATTGTGTGCTGGAAATATATCACATTGACCATTTATAATGTGCTCTTTTTAGGGGTTTTAACAACTGATACAGAAAACATTGTCAATAATGTATAATATCCTTACAAAAATGAATTATCTATAGCTGTACTTTAAGATTTACTTGCTTATTTATTTGGTGATCCTATTTTTTAACCCAGAAACATTGTGGAAATATCTCAGGTTCATGTTTAACTTACAGTTTCTCTGCTGTTCCTATGGATGTTTTACACCATCCCCCTTAAAGTATTCTTTATTTATTAATATGCTGTAAATGCATTGTTTGCTAGGGCTGTTAAGAGGGACATGAAGTCTTTGAAAATTGATATGTTTCACTGACTATTCAAAATGTATCAACACTATTTTCCTGGAAATTACACACAATTAAAGGTGAAAAATGCACGTTACTGAGACTAATGTGTTAATATATTTCTATATTGGATAATAATAATCATAGTAATGCAGTAAACTAGGTATTTTGAATAGATGAGTAATGCAATACATGCATTTGCTGGCAGTTTGTAATAGCAGGACTTTCTTTATGTTTGTACACTTATGTCCTCATTACTGGCATATTCCACTGAGGAGCTGTTTCCAATTGTTAACGGTGACTGTTGGGGTAAAATTGCCTCCTATGTATTGTATATACCCACTGTATAACTGTTAGAAAATATAGGAAACTTTCCAGTAAGTTACTAGTTAGGAACTGTGAGTTATTCATAACTTTACTTATTATCTATGTCTTATGCACACTGCTGAAATAGCTTGCAGAACTGCTTGTAATCCAAGCAGCTGTGGCAGACACAAAACATGTTGTTCGTACAGTATGTGCTACATTTTCCCCTTCCCGAAACACAAATATATTATGGGTTACACACATCCTCGGACAATAACATTCCCACGAGGCATGACATGTGTACCTGCTTGTGGGAACACTGCAAAATCAGTACTATTATGGTGTGTAACTACATATCGGGACTGCCCCGTAACTATCACTGAATATGTTTGTTAGACTGTATAAAGGCTGTGTGAAACTTTAAATAAACTGAAGATAAACGAACGGACTACTTCTGTGTCTGTGCATTTTTCTTCCCGAGCGCTCGTCTCCTGCTGAAAAGTCTCCCCTGTAGCTGAAACGCTGACTGGCCTGACTGCCCGATTCACTGGGATCCGAAGGGCTGCTTCAACTGAAGCGTTGTACCTTAACAGTGACCTTGACAGATTTCCCTTCAAATAACCGAGATGTTAGATAGAGTCAGAGGGACATTAGTTATAGAATCAATAGCAAACTGTGATCACAATATGGTCATCTTTGAGGCATTCTTTCTAGAAACAAGGCCCAAGTCTAAAGCAATGGTCTACAATTTTAGAAAAGCAAACCTTGAAGGTATGAGGCGACACTTGGAAGAGGTAGACTGGAGCACACTGGATCAGATTCAGTTGAAAATGGATGGGTATATTTAAGAATATACTACTTGAGGCTCAGGAGAAATTTATACCAAAACTTAGCAAATTGAGGACCAAAAAGCATTGGCCAAAATGGTTTAATGGAAGTATGCAAAAAAATTTGAAGAGAGAGAAAATGTGGTATAGCGCATACAAAAGGGATAGAGACTAAACAAAATACAAAGAATATGGTGAACTGCAAATAGATCTTAAGAAAGGGATCAGGAAAGCAAAGAGGGAAATAGAAAGAAACATAGCTCTATAACGAATGCAAAGAGCTTTTTTCAATACTACAACAGCAAGAGGTCAATAAAGGATGAAGTGAAACAGATAGAGGGCAAAAATTGAAGTATTTTGGAAAATGAACAAGATATGGGGTGGGGGTGTGTGGGGTTTCGGCCCAGGGTTGTGTCCTTGAGGACCTTTGCGAAGATCCTCACACCCGTCTTGTTGAGGTGGACGTGGTCATACAGGTGATGTGGCTGGATGTCTCAGTGGTGTGCCAGGTGGACGTTGGGGAGGAGGGCACATCTTCGGGACACTTCTGCGTTGATGGCCTGGATGATGTGCAGGGGCACGTCTGTGCGGGGCAGCAGTGTGGAGATGGTGATTTTGGCAGTTGGGAATTCCTCTGTGGCTTTCGTTGCCACCTGTCTCAGGGCTGAGGCCGCATCGCCCCTGCGGGCACTCAGGTCGTTAGTGCCGGTGTGGATGAGGATGTGTTTGACCTGGCACAGCCTCCTCTTGGAGAGCAGCTCCAGGGCTCTCTGTGCTGTCGGGCACCAAAGCTTTTTCACTTTTCGCCCAGGGAAGAGGCGCCTCTCATCCAGGAACTTCCCATTGGAGTCGCTCAGAATGACCACCTCTGTGTTGACCTGCCACTCCGGGTTTGCGTCGGGAGTGGTGGGGGCAGCGGGTGTGTTTTGGGGGAGTGGCGTTTCAGGGGTTTGTGTATTAGTGGCAGGTCTGGTGATAGTGGGGGTGTCAGGAGTGGTGGGGAGTGTGGGTGGATCAGTGGGAGCATCAGTGTTGGAGGTGTCAGGGGTTGGAGGTGTTGTGGGTTCAGTGCAGTGCCGTCTCTGTGCTCCAGTGATGTGTAGCTCCTCTCTTAGCTCCTCCAGCTGGCTCTGCAGGCTCCTTAGCTGGCTGTGCTGGGGTGTCCTGGTCAGCTCCTCCCTCGCTCTGCGCAGCTCCGTCCTCAGGGTTTGTCTCTGCTCCTCCAGGTCTCTCACTGCTGCTCTCAGCTCATGGATCTCAGCCTTGTGCTGCATCTTTAGTCTGTGCATCTCATCCCGGAGCTGATCGCACAAGGAGGTCTGGGCCAGGGTGCTCAGGGTCTGCTCCCTGAACTCCGCAAACTCCAGCTCCAGCACTGATAGGCATTCCTTTAGTGTTTTAATGTTGCTGGAGAGTTTGGGTAGACAGGGGGGCAGTCTGTGGGAGATGGGGCACTGTCTGGCTCCGTGTGGCTGGGGGCAGACTGCAGGGTGGCTGGCTCTGGCACGTTTCTCTACCTCAGTCTGCTGCTTTGAGGTGTGGAAGCCGAGAGATAATTGGTCCAGGCTACTCTCGCTGCCCTGCACCATGATGGTCCCGTTGTGGTATACATTAAAAGTGAGCATCACACTGTCTGTGTCTTTCTCTACCAGCACTGAGATCTGCCTGCCTCTGCTAATGCCCCTCTTGTTGTTATTGGGGTATGTCTGGCACAGGGTTTTGTGAAAGGCGCTGTAGAACAGTAGATTGTTCTTGACCCTGTTTTCTCCATTACCGGTGTAGTCTAGGATGAGGGTCTCAGGAGATGCTCTCATCACAGCTTGTTTGTAGTCCTTCTTAGCCTGTGCAGAGCGAATGTCTTCAGGGTATCGGATTTCAAAAGGCAGCTCTGCAGTCAGACTGCTGTTCGATAGATTTGTATCAGTCTCAGTGGCAGTTGGGCTCTCTCCTACTGTCACTCTATTCAAATCGGAGCTCTGCATTTTCATTGGCTGAGTCAACTACTGAGCATGCTTATTTATTTTATTAATATATATTGTTTTGTTTAATAATTTGTCTCTATAGGTGAAAGGTCTTACCTCCAATTCTTGTCTTCAGCTTTTCTTTTCTCACTTTTCTTCCAGAACTGTCTCTCTGCTTTCTTCTTTTTGTGTTTTTCTTAAAATTATTATTTTTTGAATACTTTTTCTTCTGAATTTCTATTCCATGTCTTCTGTGTATGTTTATAGTGCTATATATTCATTTGTAAATGACAAATTAAATCTGCTTATGTATAAAAACAAATGTTTTTAGGAGCTCATATTCCTCTCTCTCTCTATTTCTCTCTCTCCCTCTCAATTCAATTCATTTGTATTGTCAAAGCAATTGGACATACATACATATACATATATATATATATATATATATATATATATATACACACACATACATACATATATACATATACACGGAAAATGAATAATAGAATTATGAATCATGTAATCAAGTACAGAAAAAGAAAATGTAATAAAATGTGATCTTTAATCTTTATTCTTTAATATCTTTAATACATACAAATAAAGAAAATAGGTTTACTATTTCCAGATTCCTTTTTTGAAATACAACGACATGCATTACAAACGAGTATTTACATTATATTTACAGCCGGTGCTCGTGTGTCACTGTGTCCCTCAGGCTGTGGTAGGCGCTGACATATTGGGCAGCCAGGGTGGCTGTGTGTCCCTCCCCCAGGAGGACTGAGTGTTTTTCTTTTTTCTCAGTTTTGTCACAGGTTGGGTGGGCATCCATTATGTTGTTACAGAATGTGTCCCTTATTTTGGGCTAAAGTTTTCCGTGGAGGGGAACGTGGATCAGTTTGTACCATTTTTGGGAGGATCTGCCTTGTTGGGGCGGAGCTGTGATCCAGGTGAACAGCAGATCGGGCATAGGTGGGCATGTGGGCAGAGGAGTAGGAAGGCCGCTCAAGCAAATAAGCTAGCTAAGGTACGCAGCAGCAGCAAGCAGCCCCCCCATCCAGCCAGCCAGCCAGTCTGGCTGGCAGTGACTGAGTGGTTGACAGACGGCAAGCAACGGAATGTACGTGCTCTGTGATGTCATAGCAGTCAGCTGAGAGAGGCTCGTGATGTCATGGCTGAGCTGGCTGGCTGGCTGGCTGGCGGGCTGGCTGGCTCTGTGTGTGTGTGTGTTTGTGTGTGTGTCTGTTTTTCTGTTTGTCAGTCTGTCTGTCTGTCTCTCTCTCTCTCTCTCTCCCTCTCAATTCATTTGTATTGTCAAAGCAATTGGACATACATACATTCATACATTATATATATATATATATATATATATACATACATACATACATGCTAGAAAGTCATTACTATGTTATCTTAAAGGCTAACTAAGCAGAACATATATCATTATAGAACAGAGTTCATAGGTCTACACATGGTATTAGGGAACAGGCACATAGGTCATTCTGTTTGACATTGTCCTGACCTTCTAGCTTGACCTTATCTTTCTTAAGTATACAAGAAAGAAAAACAGTTGTGAGAAAAGAATTTCTAACTTTCCTTCCACACATACATACATACATACATACATACATACATACATACATACAAACCAGAGGCATGCAAAAAAATATAAAGAGGAAGAAAATGTTGTATAGCACATACAAAAGGGATGGTGATGAAACAAAATACATAGAATATGTTGAGCTGCAAAGAGATCTTAAGAAAGGGATCAGGAAAGCAAAGAGGGAAATAGAAAGAAACATAGCTCTTGGAGCTACAACCAATGCAATGAGCTTTTTTCAAAATTACAACAGCAAGCGGTCAATTAAGGAGGAGGTGAAACAGATAAAGGGCAAAAATGGAGGTATCTTGGAAAACGAACAAGATGTGGCAAATATTCTAAATGAGTATTTCACAGAGGTTTTTACAAAAGAAAAAACAGATGACATGCCACAGGTTGACAATCAGTCCAGTCAAACCCTAAGATAGATGAGGATAAATAAGGAGGAGGTACTAAAGGGACTAGCAGAATTAAAATCAAACAAATCACCTGGGCCAGATGGGATATTTCCAACAGTACTTAAAGAAATGAGGGAAATTATGTATAGGCCGCTAACTCGATTATTCCAAATGACACTTAGAACAGGGGATGTTCCCACTGACTGGAAGACAGCAAATTTCATACCAATCCACAAGAAAGTGGAGAAAATAGAGGAGCATCTCAATGAAAACCATATTCTTGGAGATAGTCAACATGGGTTTAGACGAGGCAGATCATGTCTTACTAACTTAATAAATTTTTTTGAACATGCAACTGCAGCTGTAGATCACGTGAAAGCATATGATATGATATACTTAGATTTCCAAAAAGCTTTTGATAAGGTTCCACACCAAAGACTGATCCTCAAATTGGAAGCTGTAGGCATTCAGGGTCATGTAAGTAGATGGATTATGAACTGGTTGATGTATAGGAAACAGATTAGAGGAGTCACTTCTAACTGGAGTGAGGTTGTTAGTGGAGTTCCACAGGGATCAGTACTAGGGCCTTTGCTTTTTCTAATCTATATTAATGATCTGGACTCTGGGATACTTAGCAACCTTGTCAAATTTGCAGATGATACTAAAATAGGTGGCTTAGCAGATACAATCTTGGCAGCACATGCTATTCAGAGGAACTTAGATAAATTCAGTTGTGGGCTGACACCTGGCAAATGAAATTCAATGTGGACAAGTGCAAGGTAATACATGCAGGAAACAAAAATGTCCACTATAATTACACTATGGGAGGTACAGATCTAGATGAAGTAATGCATGAGAAAGACCTAGGAATCTATGTGGATTCACTTTCTCCATCCAAACAATGTGGGGAAGCAATACAAAAGGCATACAGAATGCTAGGGTATATCGTCAAAAGTGTAGAATTTAAAACAAGGGAAGTAATGTTAAGACTGTACAATGCGCTAGACCTCATCTGGAATACTGTGTACAGTTCTGGGCACCACACTTCAAGAAGGATATTGCTGCTTTAGAGGCAGTTCAGAGGAGAGCAACCAGACTTATTCCAGGTCTGAAGGGAAAGTCCTACTCTGAGAGACTGAGGGAACTGAACCTTTTCACCCTGGAACAGAGGAGATTACGTGGGGACTTGATCCAAGTCTTCAAAATCATGAAAGGTTCCTCAAACCAGAGGAGCTTTTCCAGATCAGCAGGGACACACAAACCAGGGGACACAAATGGAAATTGGGCTTCAAGGCATTCAAGATGGAAAGTGGTAGAAGCTGAAAGTTTGGGAACATTTAAAAATAGACTGGATAGGATCCATGGATCACTTAGATATTAATGGACACCAAACGAGCATGATGGGTCGAATGGCCTCCTCTCGTTTGTAAACTTTCTTATGTTCTTATGTTCTTATGAATGTTCCCTAAGCATGTTTCAAATGTTCCCTAATTTATGTTACAAATGTGCCTTAGCACCTCTCTCTCTCTCTCTCTCTCTCTCTCTCTCTCTGTAGATGCATCATAGAGAACATATGTAACAGTCTCTCTTTTTGTTTACCAAAAATGAGAGTGAACGTATTTCAAGTGGGTGTTGCCTTGGTTGGAAACGTTTTAAGATTATTTACGAAGTGTAAAGTGGATTTGTCTCAGTTCTCCGTAGTTTTCAATGTATGTGCCATTCAGTAGCGTTAATGTTACAGATGTGCCCTATGCAGTGGTAGGGTCAATAAAATGTCAGTAAAACTTTATTTTAGCAATTATGGAGGGGAAGAACTGCAAATAGAGGGTCCCCACTAATTATCTAACTTACCAACAACGTTTCAAATTAGGTCTTGCGAAGCTGCCAAATAATGCTGTATAATCGTATGTGTCTTCATACACCGGCTGCTATAGTCTGATAGCTTTGATTATATATATATATTTTCTCGTGAACCACAAATGCTATTTGCTTGATTTTTACAGAGTATGTTATAAATACCATTCTTATGAAGCCTGACAAATTGTATGATTATGAATATTTTCAAATCATTTGTTTGTTTTTCCTAACATGTTACAAATGTTCCCTATGTGAAAGATGCATTATATCTTAATAACGTCTAAACAATTAAAGATATACAGATTATTATTTTCGGTAAAGTTATAACACATTGCTATTAACTATGTGTGTCAGTAAAAGTTTAAAAAATCCTAACAATTTTTTATTGATCCTGCAAAATAAGTGTTTAGGGAACATTTGTAACATAGTTAGGGTTAGCCACTGGGTAAGGGTTACATCTTCAGCAGTAAGTTTATTCATGTTAATTATTCTCATCAATGTTAAAGAACAATAAGTTCTATTATGTGTGTCGATAAAATGCTGATATTCCATAACGTTTGCTTGTGTATTCTGCAAAACACATATTTAGGGAACATTTGTAACATTAGGGTTACGATTTGCCATAGACGCGGAATGAGTTTGATTGTGATGTTAAATGGGGTTTAAAGACGCAGTCGCCTCAGTGCTGATTACTATTGCTGTGTTTCTCCACTTCTACTCCATGCTTGGGAACGCCCACATCCAGTGACGTCAAAACCGGTGGAAAAGCGGGCCGGTTCAAAAAAGATCAGCTGGATCCCAGGCCGAGCAGCAGCTCCGGCTCCAGCACCGGCACCATGTCGCTGGAAAAGCGCTAAGTGAGCTCACAGTGAGCTCAGTGTAATGTCTGCTCTGGTGAGCTCACAGTATGACCTAGTCGTGAGTTCACGTCTTCACTGGGTAGTCCTTGACAACTTAATTGACTCAATTCTTGGGCTTAATTGGTCAAAATGACCATTGCAAATCGATTCTGAAAAGCAGAAGTCAGGCCAGCAACACACAGACACAGCCCGGTAAGCTGTACAACCTTAATTAAACATACAGATGGGCTCCAAACAGCACAGAGGAATTTAACAAAGCAATCAGTTCTACAGAAATAACCAACATCATCAACTCTTTCCTCAGCTCACAGTATCAGCCTGACATCTCAGGACTAAATCTGGCCATAAATGATATCAATCAAATATTTCAAATTGCAGCCACAATGGCAAATCTTAAAAAGACAAAGAAAAAGATAAACCAGAATCACACACACACACAGACATGGTTTGATGATGAGTGTAAATCAATACGAACAAATTTAAGGCACCTATCCAATCAAAAACATCCAGTTCTGGGAAATGTGGAACAATTTAAATTCAACAAAACAACAAGAATTGGCAATACAAAATGGAACCATTTGGAAAAAATACTTTGAAAAGCTTTATAAAGATATCCAACAAAATGATCTGACACACAAACAAATTGAACCCAGGGAAAAACTGAAATTACTCGAACAATCAATTAAAAATAATCAAAACCCAACTGATGCTCCAATCACCCTACAGGAAATATCTAAAAAGCTCCAGGCACTTCCACCCAGAAAAGCCTGCATCCCGGACAGCATCAGCACTGAGATGCTCAAACACAGCAGCGCACAACTGCAGGAGGCTGAGCTTAAATTGTTCAACATGGTCCTCAGCACCCCTGACTTTAACCTGGCAGTGAAGGCACTCAAAGACAAAACAAGAAGAGCTTTCTACACAATCAGAAGAAGAACACACCAAACCACGCATGCAGGGCAGAATAAGGCCGCTACCCAACTCTCATTAATATAAAGAAAAGAGCACTGCAATTCTGGTGCACCTGAAGAAAAGTGAGTCAGACTCACTGCAGTACAAGGTCCTCCAAACCCAAGAGTTCAGCCCTGAAAAGAGTCCCCTGAGTCAGCTGGCCCTGAAGCTCACGGCACTGACCCCCGCTAATACTGCGAACAGAGACCAGCTTCAGGTCAGCACTGCTTACCTGCCCCCAATTAGAGTCAACCAAATCATAAAGATAATCAAAACCTCCTATCTGGAACATTGGAACAATGAAACCAAATTCCCAAAGTAAACTGGATTGCTATCGGGCCCTAAACAGAGAAAACACCCTGACAGAGTATCTCTTCACTGTCAGAGATACGAAGCAGAGACGCATCCTGACCAAGTACAGGCTCAGTGACCACAGCCTGGCCATAGAGACAGGCCGACACAGGCAGAGCTGGCTGTCCAGAGAGGAGCGGCGCTGTGGTCACTGCGAGACAGGAGAGGTCCAGACAGAGATGCACTTCCTCCTCCACTGCAATAAATATGCCAAAATAAGGGACACATTCTTTAATAAATTCATAAATATTGTAAAATCATTTTCTGAATTGATACATGAAAAACAAATAGCTATCCTCCTGGGGGAGGGACACACTGCCCCCCTGGCCGCCCAATATGTAGCCGCCTGCCACAGCCTGAGGGGCTCACTGTGAAAACATACAGGAGCACCAGCTGTAAACTTGTTAAGTATAAATAAAGTAAATGTACATGTCTATTAAGATTTTATTTATACATTATTTTTCTTACCTTTTATTATTTTTCAATGTATGTATATAATATTAACTGCTTTGGCAACACTACGAAACTGTTTGTCATGCTAATAAAGCACCCTTGAATTGAATTGAATTGAATTGAGAGAGAGAGAGAGAGATTGTGTGAACAGAGCACTGCTGTAATACAGCATGAAAAGAGCCGGTGCAGTGAAGCGATGATTACAATAATGATTATTAAAAGAGTTATATATGATATTAATGATTTAATTGAGGTTATAATGGACAAGTCAAAAGGTTAAAATGTTTGGCTCTATGTAGGTTTCGAGCCGCGCTGTTTGGGGGCCCAGTGCTGCTCCGACGCCGCCGCTCTGATGCTCTGGGCGTTTAACCCGCAGCGCAACCGGAGCAGCACCGTAAAACAACTAGAAGACAGATCTTATAAAGTGTTATTTAGTTGTACATATACTGCACAGCACAAGAAACATTGGGAAAACAAGACAGCTATATGAGTGACATGTAATGTTATATGTACCTTGGATATTTTAGACGTTTTATTAAAGCACTGTCCTGTGCTACTGAAATATCATCAACTATTACAATTTGAAAGCTCCAAAATCCTTTCAGATGCCTCTCCTAATGAAATGTGTGGAATTCAGATCGGGAATATTTGCCCGTTTGTGATCCATTCGCTTGTTCTACGTGCACATGCTATACAAATGAAAAGAATAGAAACCTATTGTGAATCCAAGGTTGTCTATTAGTGAGTAAGATGTTCATTAGATTCACATTTGAGTTGTATTTCATGTCAGGATGTGAGCGCAGTTGTGAAGGATTCAGAAATCAGTTCTTGGAATCGTATCCTAAACTGAGTGAGGGGCTGGATTTGAACTCATGAAGATTTCAGGATCTTGGATGTTATTCCTTGCCCTGATGAGGGGTACTCATGAAATATTGAAGGGACCCAGAAATCCACATTGGCTCTGCCATGATCTATGTAAGGCCACTACAAAGAGATCTTAATATGGATAAGGTACGAGCTTATTGTTTTTTGTTTTCATGTGTTTCCTAGTGCCAGTACATGATTATTCACCAGTCTTCTGTGCTGGGTTTTGAGGGTTTCACATGAAGCTGTATTGTAACATTTTTTTTTGCTGTGAATCATGTGACTGCTGCAGTGCATGTTTTAGGTTCCTGTACTGTCCTTATCAACTGGGCCCCTGATGACGTGCCTCTTTTGTGATGGAGAGAGAATCACAGTGATGGCTGTAGCAGCGGGTATACAGTACTACATGATCTATTTTTAAAGTCTTACTTGTAGCAAAATGTATAAATGTGTTTAGTTGGTTACAGGAAATATGCATTCTAATTTAGTCTTACCAAAATAAATGTAATGCTCTCATTAAATGATTTCAAAATGAAGAAAAGCTGATTGGCTGCGATTTGATTTAATATCGTTTAAACTGTGATTATATGGTGTAGAACCGTGTGGGAAATAAGTGGAGAAATCGTGGAGATAAAGCAAATAGAACTTTAATCGAGCCGCTCGGAAGCCCCACGTCAGGAATAATTCCTTCAGTGAGAACTTAATGTTTACCAACATGAGTGCAGCTTTATAGGAAAATGACGTAACATCTTATGGCCGTTCATCCAATCAGAAGATACAGGTCCGGGTCCGTTTTATGATCTGTCCTCCCGTGAAGAGGTGATGGATCCAAAGCAGATGTCCGTCTTTGATGTGCACTAGGAAGATGCGATCCCACGGTCGTCATTTACCTAGTGTCAATCGCTCGTTAACAGAAACAATTCCTGCCTATCTGGAGAAACGATTAAGTCATTTAAGTCATTAAGTCAAACGATTAAGGGGGGCTTGATTTATGACTGATGTCAATCCATGCCATCTTTTGGAAATGCCGGTTGGCACGGGTTCGTAGCTCTGTGTCGGGATTTCGGCTCTCGTCCATTTCAAAGAGTTTTTATTTCCTACAGGCCCCCTTCCCCAGACATCTCACAGCAGGGATTCCAAGCTATTTGGCCCATTCTCGGTGCCATCCTCCCAAGACTGTCACTTTGATGTAAACCAGTTCACATGCTGATGAGTTAAGGAAATCTGATAAATTTGGGGGGGAGAGGTCTTCTTTAGATCAGTGCTTCAGCTCAGAGCTAAAATGCTCTTATCAGAATACACCCAACATAACGCTACACTGGTTAATTCTGTTCTGGGAAAACCACAATCCTGCAGGTTTAATAAGTCTCTCTACACATCAGTCCCTGAGTACCTTCAACCAATGGTCATTTTGACCAATTAAGCCCAAGAATTGAGTCAATTAAGTTGTCAAGGACTACCCAGTGAAGACGTGAACTCACGACTAGGTCACACTGTGAGCTCACCAGAGCAGACATTACACTGAGCTCACTGTGAGCTCACTTAGCGCTTTTCCAGCGACATGGTGCCGGTGCTGGAGCCGGAGCTGCTGCTTGGCCTGGGATCCAGCTGATCTTTTTTGAACCGGCCCGCTTTTCCACCGGTTTTGACGTCACTGGATGTGGGCGTTCCCAAGCATGGAGTAGAAGTGGAGAAACACAGCAATAGTAATCAGCACCGAGGCGACTGCGTCTTTAAACCCCATTTAACATCACAATCAAACTCATTCTGCGTCTATGGCAAATCGTAACCCTAATGTTACAAATGTTCCCTAAATATGTGTTTTGCAGAATACACAAGCAAACGTTATGGAATATCAGCATTTTATCGACACACATGATAGAACTTATTGTTCTTTAACATTGATGAGAATAATTAACATGAATAAACTTACTGCTGAAGATGTAACCCTTACCCAGTGGCTAACCCTAACTATGTTACAAATGTTCCCTAAACACTTATTTTGCAGGATCAATAAAAAATTGTTAGGATTTTTTAAACTTTTACTGACACACATAGTTAATAGCAATGTGTTATAACTTTACCGAAAATAATAATCTGTATATCTTTAATTGTTTAGACGTTATTAAGATATAATGCATCTTTCACATAGGGAACATTTGTAACATGTTAGGAAAAACAAACAAATGATTTGAAAATATTCATAATTACAGCATACAATTTGTCAGGCTTCATAACAATGGTATTTATAACATACTCTGTAAAAATCAAGCAAATAGCATTTGTGGTTCACGAGAAAATATATATATATAATCAAAGCTATCAGACTATAGCAGCCGGTGTATGAAGACACATACGATTATACAGCATTATTTGGCAGCTTCGCAAGACCTAATTTGAAACGTTGTTGGTAAGTTAGATAATTAGTGGGGACCCTCTATTTGCAGTTCTTCCCCTCCATAATTGCTAAAATAAAGTTTTACTGACATTTTATTGACCCTACCACTGCATAGGGCACATCTGTAACATGAACGCTACTGAATGGCACATACATTGAAAACTACGGAGAACTGAGACAAATCCACTTTACACTTCATAAATAATCTTAAAACGTTTCCAACCAAGGCAACACCCACTTGAAATACGTTCATTCTCATTTTTGGTAAACAAAAAGAGAGATTGTTACATATGTTCCCTATGATGCATCTACAGAGAGAGAGAGACAGACAGACACTAACTCTCTCTCTCTCTCTCTCTCTCTCTCTCTCTCTCTCTCTCTCAGCTGGGAGTGTGTGGGAGGGGTCTGCAGTGAGCGGGAGTGCTGCTGAGAGCTCTGTCCTTTGGCTGCGTTTTTTTGTTGCTTTACTTTTTTCAGTTTGTTTATTTTGTCTTCTGTTTTCAGTGCTTTTCTTATTGTGGGGGAACAGGGGAGGGGAGGGGGGAGTACCGGTAGTTCTTCCCGGGTCGGGGGGTCGGACCCCCTGAATGCGTCTTTTGAAAAACTGACCCGACGCCATGGAGTCAAGATCGCTCCGGTGCAGTTCTGCCCCCTAGAGCAGTGTGTGTTAGCGGTTGGGGAGGTAGCAGGGTGTGAAAATATCAAGTCTGCTGCCATTGTTATCTTCTTAAAAACCACTGATCTGCTCAATCAGCTAGTGGCTAATGGCACAGTGTTAGACGACACTTTCACCCCGGTGTTGCCGCTCGCTGCTCCTGCCCGGAAGGTAACGCTGTCTAACGTCCCTCCGTTCATCCGCACCGGCTCGGGCAGCTGATGTCCGGCATTAAGAGGGTCCCGCTGGGCTGCAAAGCCCCGCAACTGAAACACGTCGTGTCCTTCCGAAGGCAGCTGTATATGATCCTCAATAACATCAATGAGGATCTTAATGTCATTTTTAAATTTAAGATCGACAATACCGACTACGTCGTGTTCGCTACTTCGGAGTCCATGAAGTGTTTCAGGTGTGGGAGCGAGGGGCATGTCGTGAGGAACTGTCCCGAGCAGGACAGGGAGCGGGAGGAGGAGCGGGGCGACGCGGGGAGGAATAGAGACACCGGCCCGCAGCCACAGATGCAGCGGGCAGACAGAGATCGAGCCCCGGCGGAGGAGACAGTCGCCGGTCGGACCGATGGTGCCACTGATGCCGTGACGGGGGAAGAGCTGCCCGGAGGCGATGACGCACAGCTGGGGGACGGGGTCGAGGCAGCGGGGGATAGTGACGACCGAGACGCCGGGGGGAGATGGTGTTGAGGCGGTGCACGGGGCGCTGGTTAGTGACGAGGAACAACCTCAGCAGCCAGCAGACGGGCGGACAGACACACAGGGTGTAGCCGAGGAGGAGGCAGGGCCAGGCTCGGCGGTACAAGCCGAGGCGCCGGGTGGAAAAAACGCACTAAGAAGGTGCTGGGAGGGAGCACGGACGGTGTTGGTAAATAGTGGCAGTAAAAGAAGTGGTGGCACAGTAGTGAAGCTGGGGTAGCGAGCGGCTTGGTGGGGAAAGGTCCGGCTACACGCTGGAGCATCGCGGCTCGGAGTGACAGTGAGGGCGGCTTCACGGATTCCTCTCTCGCCTCCTCGTCCTCGGTGAGTCAGAGCTGCAGTGAAGGATATCAGGAGGTTTTTAGAGAAAACGAAGGGAAAGAGGTCTGTTGTAGTGGAGCAGTTTTTCCCAGATCGTGCACGCCTGCTGGCCTCTATTAAGTTTTTACAGAAACCCTGACCTATCAATTTGTACAACACTCACTGAAAACCATGGTTGGGGTCAATTCCTGTTTTTCAATTCCAATTCCTCCTACAAATCAATTCAAAATTGCAATTACTTTTTGCATTCACAGAATATTCTTTATTGGAATTGAATTGAAAAGGGAATTAAAAATTGAATTGGAATTGACCCCAACCCTGTTGAAAACAAAACAAAAAATACAGATCTGGTTCTTCAAATCTTCACTCTGGTTTCATTCTGTGTCGTAGTTCATTTATCTTGCTGTTAATTGCACCACCAATTACACTCTTTGGGGTACTGGGCAATTTTTTCAAGGTAGCCCCTAAAAAACATGTATCACATAGATTTAATGACTTGCACATAGATATATAAAAATCTTTTAATAAACATACCACATATCTTTGAGAAGGGTTCATTAGTTACATATTGCCACAGTAAATCAACATTTTTGTGTGTGGGTGTATTTAAACGTTTTGGTGTATGCTCTTAAACTTGTCTTACACTAGTTCATAGTAAAATCTGTACTTGGCGAAGCAGCTATGCAAAGGCAGTCTTTTCTCCATTAATACCTTGCTTAAGCATTACATTGATGTGGCACAACTGGACTGAAATGTGAAGTATTTGCTCAAAAGTCAAATTTAAATGAGACATGAAAGTTTATATTGTCAAGGATCCCATGGCACTATTCATTATTATTATGTATTAATATGTCTGAAGCATTAATCCAAGGTGATTTACAAGGTGTTGTTGAAAGAGTGACGTGGCTGAATTCTAAGTCAGGCTTCCCTCAATCAGGTCTAACAAATTTGTTATGACTCCACCTTTACTGCTGTGTAGTAATCTGCTGGTACAAAATGGCTGCACCCCAGAGGGTGGTGGGTGAAGTGAGTCTGTAGAGCACTTTGGGATCTTTCCAGCTGCTACATGTAAGGTATTATTATTTATTAATAAATTAACTCTAGTCTCTGAAACTAAAACAAAGGCCAAAGGAACATTTCAAATGCTAACCCTTTGTGTTCTATACAGTTAAAAAGGAGAGTTAGAAATTTTGTACAACAGCATTTACATACCATATATGGCTTCCACCTTTAAGCGATCCAGAGGTGTCTTTTTCTCCGAAGTTGGATCTCTCTTGCTGCCACCACCACGAAGATTGCTCTTTAATAATGTTGGAAAGTCAAAGACAGCAACCGTCAGGGTTCTTGCATATGACGTATTCGTGCTGCACCTCTCTGCAAGGATCCAGGACAGTTTGTCAATGTAAACTCCAGTGCCTGGGAATATTTCCACCTAAAAGACAATGGTAAATAAAAAACAAGTTTATCCCCAAACTATTCTTATATTATGTTAAGTGGAATACATTATCAGTAAGGCTGTGATTTTGTTACAGAAATGTGTTATTAAAGACCACAGTATGTCTCAATTCTAAGTTTATTAATTTACAGACATAATAAAGTCAGTGAATCTGTGACACCCATAATTCAATTACATTCTTATTATCAACTATAACTATGAATATAACTGATAATGTAGCATCATTAGATTGTTTACAACCAATATTTGTTTTCAATATATATATTTTTACCTTGTCTTTGTAATATTGTAGACCAAGAGTGTTATACCTGTTTTGGTGATTCTTTGTCAGATTCAGAACAATTTGCTGTGGGGCTGTCAGAACCACTTGATGGTGACACACTTTTGTCTTCATTGCTGATAAATGTGGCTTTTGTTACAATTTTTTTCAGATTGTCCAAAAGGTCTGGAATCTCTGGAGAAAAAAACCTTAGTATTAAATGATAATCATTTCTAGTAATATATTTAATACAAAGTGAAAACAAAACCATCAATGCCTGCAATTATACTTGAGAGACTTGCTCTATGTTATTGGCAAACTGACCTTTTTGTGGGTCATTAACATTAGCTACGAAAAAAATAAAAAAGATAAAATACAAGAATTACCAGGTCTAATGTAATGCATATAGTCATTAATGTAGGATTATGAAGTTATGTTGAAAAACTTTATTTAATAATCAGTATTATTAAACTATTAGACAGTGCACATTAAGAGTCTGTATTGTGGTTCTAGATTACTTCAGTATGATCAACTATAATACATTACTCTGGAATCTAAATTACTGAAGAATAACATTTATCAAGGTAAGGAATTATTTGCTATAAATAAAAAAACTTACCATCAACCATACGGTTTCGAAGACATTGGTTTTCATTTTTAAGTCTTGTGTTTTCCTTTTCGAGCTGCTTAACTTTTTGCTGTAGCTCAACTTCACTGGACTCTTTAAATGTCTGTAGAATATGACGGGATCTAATTCTTGAAGCTCCATCGGTTTTCTTTCTTATTTTGTGCTGTATTCAGAGAGGAAAATAGTTTAAAATGAAAATATATATATATATGAATATGATTAAAAAAAAACAATCCTGCAATACATTTATTTAATATTTGCAGTAATTATCTCACCGGTAACTGTGGTTCATCAAGGTCACTATCATCTGAAATTTGAAGTTTTTTGTTTGGTTTAGGTACTCTCTTCATTTTAGGACAGGGCATTTTTGTTAGGTCATTAAGTTTTCTTCTTAGTTCGCCTTCTTTTCCTAAAATAAAAATAAAATAAATAAAACCCTGCATTATGTCCACAGATATTTGGAGATTATATTTATTTGTCATAAAAATACTGTGCTTTGACCATACAAATTAAGATGAACAGCCAACACTGAATCAAAACTGAAGTTAAATTATATCTGGTTTAATTTATTTTGTGATTTGGGGGATTTTATTGTAAAGCACAACACACAATAAATCGTTCTTACAAATGCCAGTCAAGTATGACGAGTTTTTAGCGCCCTCACCACCACCTACCATGTTATGAGAGTATGTTAGAAGTACAACACATTAATAACTTAAACATTCATTTCAAATATACTGTGATTGTATATATCAAATAGCATGTAAAGACTTTAATGTTTTTTTTTTTTAAATAAACATTGTTACCAGTCATAATGATCTGCGCTTCATGGACAGGCCATCCACCTTTTGGAGGTTTGTTCGTGTCTCTCCACTCTGCTCTGAAGTTTCGAGTCGTCTCTTCGTCATCATCAGCAATGCTGAATAAATCAAAATTGCGAAAGCAAGCAGTGGGAATCACGCTGTAAGAGTCTTTGTCGACCCCGCTTTCCCACTTCACCAACGCGTGCATCACCGCCATACTACCTTCACCTTCTCGTCCGTTTTTTCTGCGCGTTTTTCCCCCGACAAGTCACGGCACAAAAAACAGTCCCGCTCTGCATTCTGGTACTTGGCGTTCTTAATAACACCAACAGGGTGTAATCGCATAGACCACTCGAGTATAAAGTACTACATATCCCATCAGTTACAGTTTTTTTTCATCTTCTGAAACTGCAATTTAGCACTTTCAACTGTTTCTTAGTGATTCCTAGAATTACTAACCGGTATTGTAGTCAATGTGTTTATAACCTTTTTTGTTTAACGATTTGTGTGTTATCCTATGGGATCCCATGGTCTTTGATTTGGTCACGGAAGTGATTTGTCTTTGATTTGTTGATCTAGAGTTGAATTTTAATTAGTTTTTCCCTTTTGTATAATTAGTGTAGTGCTACATTTAGTCTTTGTTTTTAAATAAATTTGACAATTTATATCTTTGGAATTGGTGTCTGCGTCCAATTATTACAGAAATTGAGTTCTACAAGACTCCAGGATTCGTGATAAGGTGATACTATGAATTCACTTCTTTAATTGAAATGTATAAGTGTACCTTACGCTACATATATGTATGTATGTATGTATGTATGTCCAATTGCTTTGACAATACAAATGAATTGAATTGAGAGGGAGAGAGAGAGAGAGAGAGAGAGAGAGAGACAGACAGACAGACTGACAAACAGAAAAACAGACAGACACAGACACACACACAGAGCCAGCCAGCCAGCCAGCTCAGCGATGACATCACGAGCCTCTCTCAGCTGACTGCTATGACATCACAGAGCACGTACATTCCGTTGCTTGCCGTCTGTCAACCACTCAGTCACTGCCAGCCAGACTGGCTGGCTGGCTGGATGTGGGGGCTGCTTGCTGCTGCTGCGTACCTTAGCAAGCTTATTTGCTTGACCGGCCTTCCTACTCCTCTGCCCACATGCCCACCTATGCCCGATCTGCTGTTCACCTGGATCACAGCTCCGCCCCAACAAGGCAGAGCCCCCCAAGAATGGTACAAACTCACCCACGATCCCCTCCACGGAAAGCTTTAGCAAAAGGCAAAAGCGTTATACGTAATGAAGAGGAACCCGAGTCCAAGACGCATCCGACCAGCCATACATATTTGTGTGTATTAAAGATCACATTTTCTTACATTTAGTTTTTCTGTACTTTATTACATCTTATTGTGATTTATAAAAGTATTGTTTCTTTTCCATATGTATGTATGTATGTGTGTGTGTGTGTGTGTGTGTGTGTGTGCCTGTCTCTGTGTGAAAGTGTGTGTGTGTGTGTGTGTGTGTGTGTATATGTCTCTCTGTGAAAGTGTGTGTGTGGGTGTGACAGTGTGTGTGAGTGTCTGTCTGTCTGTCTGTCATGTAACTCGCACATATGTGAGGGCACCATTTTTGCAGAAGAGATGTACACATTTTGGAGCAACATATGCTGCCATCCAGACATCATCTTTTCCAGTGACGTCCCTGCATTTTCAAACAGATCACATTTTATTACACTTTGTTTATCTGTACTTTATTACATCTTATTGTGATTTATACTTGTAATGTTTCTTTTCCATATATATGTATGTACAGTGGGGGAAAAAAGTAATTGATCCCCTGCTGATTTTGTACGTTTGCCCACTGACAAAGAAATGATCAGTCTATAATTTTAATGGTAGGTGTATTTTAGCAGTGAGAGACAGAATAACAACAAGAAAATCCAGAAAAATGCATTTCAAAAAAGTTATAAATTGATTTGCATGTTAATGAGGGAAATAAGTATTTGACCCATTTTCAATGCCCTGGCTTAGGGTTCTCACCCATGATTTGACGGTACATGGCCCCGTCCATCGTCCCTTTGATGCGGTGCAGTTGTCCTGTCCCCTTAGCAGAAAAACAGCCCCAAAGCATAATGTTTCCACCTCCATGTTTGATGGTGGGAATGGTGTTCTTGGGGTCATTCCTCCTCCTCCAAACACGGCGAGTTGAGTTGATGGCAAACAGCTTGATTTTGGTCTCATCTGAGACCACTTTCACCCAGTTCTCCTCTGAATCATTCAGATGTTCATTGGCAAACTTCAGACGGGTCTGTACATGTGCTTTCTTGAGCAGGGGGACCTTGCGGGCGCTGCAGGATTTCAGTCCTTCACGGCATGGTGTGTTACCAATTGTTTTCTTGGTGACTATGGTCCCAGCTACCTTGAGATCATTAACAAGATCCTCCCATGTAGTTCTGGGCTGATTCCTCACCGTTCTCATGATCATTGAAACTCCACGAGGTGAGATCTTGCATGGAGCCCCAGACTGAGGGAGACTGACAGTTATTTTGTGTTTCTTCCATTTGCGAATAATCGCACCAACTGTTGTCACCTTCTCACCAAGCTGCTTGGTGATGGTCTTGTAGCCCATTCCAGCCTTGTGTAGGTCTACAATCTTGTCCCTGACATCCTTGGACAGCTCTTTGGCCATGGTGGAGAGTTTGGAATCTGATTGATTGATTGCTTCTGTGGACAAGTGTCTTTTATACAGGTAACGAGCTGAGATTAGGAGCACTCCCTTTAAGAGAGTGCTCCTAATCTCAGCTCGTTACCTGTATGAAAGACACCTGGGAGCCAGAAATCTTGCTGATTGATAGGGGATCAAATACTTATTTCCCTCATTAACATGCAAATCAATTTATAACTTTTTTGAAATGCGTTTTTCTGGATTTTCTTGTTGTTATTCTGTCTCTCACTGCTAAAATACACCTACCATTAAAATTATAGACTGATCATTTCTTTGTCAGTGGGCAAACGTACAAAATCAGCAGGGGATCAAATACTTTTTTCCCTCACTGTATGTATGTATGTATGTATGTATGTAAGTGTGTGTGTGTCTGTCTCTGTGTGAAAGTGTGTGTGTGTGTCTGTCTGTGAAAGTGATTGTGTGTGAAAGTGTGTGTGTCTGTCTGTCTGTCTGTGAAAGTGTGTGTGTGTGTGTGTGTGCGTGTGTCTGTCTGTGAAAGTGTGTGTTTGTGTGTGTATGGGTGTGACAGTGTGTATGAGTGTCTGTCATGTAACTCGCACATCTGTGAGGGCACCATTTTTGCAGAAAGAGATGTACACATTTTGGAGCAACATATGCTGCCATCCAGACATCGTCTTTTCCAGGGATGTACCTGCATTTTTCAGCAGGATAACGCCAAACCACATTCTGCCCAGATTTCAAGCGCATGGTTGCATAGGCAGAGAGTGCGGGTGCTAGCATGGCCTGCCTGCAGTCCTGACCTGTCTCCGAATTGAGAATGTGTGGCGCACTATGAAGTGCAAATTAAGACAACGAAGGCCCTGTGCAGTTGCGCAGCTGAGGAAATGCATAATGGATGAATGGGGGAAAATCCCGCTTGCTAAACTTAACCAAGTGGTGTCTTCAGTGCCCAAGTGCTTAATAAGTGTTATTAAAAGAAAAGGTGATGTTACATAGTGGTAAACAGTCGACTGTCCCAACTTTCTTGGTTTCTTTTCACTGCTAATGAGATGCTGTAGAGTGAGTTAGTTATATTGCTTTCAGGAGCTCTAATCGTATTGATGAGTTCATGCAGCATTTGTAATTGAATTTCAAAAAGAAATCTTTGCTGTCTGGCCTGTGTGTATGAGATGTACTCTGTCAATCTTTGGCTAACAACTGAAACATTGGTAGAACAGAAATGGCAACATAAAAAAGAAAAGTACATTTTAAAAGAGCACATTAAATAGGATGAATATACAGTTTTTTACAATCACTTTGTCACTAATTTCAGAACCTTGATGTCATTTTTCAAAACTCTAGACACAAAACTCAAAACGGTCATCACTTGTAACACAGGCTGTCCAATGTTCAAAACATTGCATTGTGCATTCATATCTTTAAAGAAACCTAGCACTTGCAGACTTGTTGGTTCAAATAACTCATTTATCATGAAATACCATAGTAACATAGTAACACAGAAGATACCGATAGTTTCACTGTGTAGTTGTTCGTACAATCATTAAATATTGTAGTACAAAATATGTGATTCATGTTTCATTATGGTACTACACATAAATACATCACTGTAAAAGGACTAGTAGAGAGAATACTACAGACACAGTGGAATCATTGAACAAAATCTGAAATGTATTGATGCAATACAATCAAATCACACCATAGGTTTCTTTGAAGCCATGCAACAATAATTAGCTACAAAAAAGAACAAAACTACAGTAAAATGTCAACTGCAGTGTTCCTCACCTGGCTTAGTGTAAAACAAAGGATTGATTACTGTACTTCTGAATTTCCATCAGCCCTGTGTTCAGGTTCAGGTTCTCACAACCATTTTTCACAAGAGGCATTTTGAAACTGAACATACCTGAACATACTCAGTCATCAGCTGCTTCACTCTGTCTGCATTTCTTTCAAAAGGCACACTATACTCTGTGCTACACATTGGTATGCAGTATACAGTCATTTGACAATTGAGAGTAGCCTAATGTTTAGTGCATGCTGAAGACTTGCCGCTTCTCAGTACGGACATTTCTGATGATTGAGGCCACAGTTGATCCTGAGTTGATTCTGAGGTTTGATTGAATCATTGTAGCTGCCTCAGTCATGGTCATGCCATGATTTACAACATGTTCTACAACTATTTCTCGGATTTCACTGGACACTATTTGCTGTTGCTGCCGCTGTCTGGTCCGTGGCCTTGTCCTCTACCACGTTCCCCCAACACCTCTCAAATGAGGCCCATGGCTGCCTCTCTGGTGAGGCCTAAGCCCTCCTCTATGACGAGGCCCACGACCACCTCTCAGAAGGGGTGCATGTCCCCTTCCATTCCTTTGACCACCACGTCTTCCTCCTCCCACTGCTTGACCTCTATTGTGACCTGGATCACCTGCCGGCTCCATGTTATCACTGTGTTGCTCGGGTGGATAGCACTCATTTCACTCGATACTCGTACCACAATGTGAAATCAATCATCAATAACCAGTTGGCAGTATTGGAAAAGCAATTACAAGGGCCTGCATACATACAGTAATGTCAAATCTGATGTGGAAGAACAATCATCTTCAACCAGGTTGGAGCGTTAGTTGCAATGCCTTTAATACACGCAGCGTGGAGAGGAACAGTGACTCAAGAAGATCCCAAAGTCGCTCTGCCTTCATTTTAACAGTCGGAGCTTTTATACACAAAAATCAAAGAGCTGGTTATAATCAGAAAGTCATTACTATGTTATCTTAAAAGTTAGCTAAGCAGAATTTATATCATTATAGGACAGAGTTCATAGATCAACACATGGATTAGGGAGCAGGCACTTCAATCATACTGTTTGACATTGTCTCCAAGATTCTCATCGTAAATAACAAGCAGAAATCAAACTACCTTCTGGCCTGACCTTCTAGCTTGACCTTATCTTTCTTAAGTATACAAGAGAGAAAAACAGGTATTAGAGAAAGAATTTCTAACTTTCCTTCCACACTGAAAACATGGTGTGGAAAAGTGCTACATGATGATGAATGATGATGAAATATTACATCCATAGATAATGTAGTCCAACTGGTTCATGCTCCTCGGTTATTGGTGTCAATGGATCTCATTATCCTGAAACTTTCATGATCGAAACATGGAATACTGTTCGTCAGTTTCCATAAAACTATGAATTAAGAGTAATGCAACAGTCACTTATCATTTTGAGCAGCTGTATCAATTGATAGTTAGATCTTTGTAATGAAATGAATAGACAGTGATCTCAGATGTAATGTGTGAATTGCATTTTGAAATGGTAATACTTTGACGTTAAGTTGTATCATTTTAGTTCAATGAACAAATGATCTGAGGTTGATGTGTATTGTATCCAAGCAATTGAAAAATGTGCATTTTGATCATCGGGTGTGAGTTTTGTGTCTAGAGTTTTGAAAAATGACATCAAGGTTCTGAAATGAGTGCCAAAGTGATTGTAAAAAAGTGTAATATCAGGGGACAGTGGCTATTACTGATCTGGCCTTCCGTGGCCTCTGTATTAATGTAACAGGTCACATTGTATGTGTACACTGATACTTGATAGTATAATATAGTACAAGTAAAAAACATACATAGGTATCATAGAAGTATTTTGCAGAAATGATTATGGATACTTATCAAAATGGAGAGGAAATGCTAAATCCAGTCTCCCCAGGCTGAGCTTCTATTGCTACACCTGCTAAGTGGCTGCTGGCCCCACTATATGGATAGAGCCACACCAAGTACAAGAGTCTCCCCATTGCTATTTATATCTCCCTATCCAGTCTTCTATACGTGTCAGGTATACAAGTGTGTGTGTGTGTGTGTGTGTGTGTGTGTCTGTCTGTCTGTCTGTGAAAGTGTGTGTGTGTGTGTGTGTGTGAAAGTGTGTGTGAGTGTCTGTCTGTCTGTCTGTCATGTAACTTGCACATCTGTTAGGGCACCATTAATGCAGAGATGTACACATATTGTTTATTTTCCATATATATGTATGTATGTATGTATGCATGTCCAATTGCTTTGACAATACAAATGCACTGAATTGAGACAGAGAGAGAGAGAGAGAGAGAGAGAGAGGTGCTAAGGCACATTTGTAACATAAATTAGGGAACATTTGAAACATGCTTAGGGAACATTCATAAGAACATAAGAACATAAGAACATAAGAAAGTTTACAAACGAGAGGAGGCCATTCGACCCATCATGCTCGTTTGGTGTCCATTAATATCTAAGTGATCCATGGATCCTATCCAGTCTATTTTTAAATGTTCCCAAACTTTCAGCTTCTACCACTTTCCATCTTGAATGCCTTGAAGCCCAATTTCCATTTGTGTCCCCTGGTTCGTGTGTCCCTGCTGATCTGGAAAAGCTCCTCTGGTTTGAGGAACCTTTCATGATTTTGAAGACTTGGATCAAGTCCCCACGTAATCTCCTCTGTTCCAGGGTGAAAAGGTTCAGTTCCCTCAGTCTCTCCGAGTAGGACTTTCCCTTCAGACCTGGAATAAGTCTGGTTGCTCTCCTCTGAACTGTCTCTAAAGCAGCAATATCCTTCTTGAAGTGTGGTGCCCAGAACTGTACACAGTATTCCAGATGAGGTCTAGCGCATTGTACAGTCTTAACATTACTTCCCTTGTTTTAAATTCTACACTTTTGACGATATACCCTAGCATTCTGTATGCCTTTTGTATTGCTTCCTCACATTGTTTGGATGGAGAAAGTGAATCCACATAGATTCCTAGGTCTTTCTCATGCATTACTTCATCTAGATCTGTACCTCCCATAGTGTAATTATAGTGGACATTTTTGTTTTACTGCATGTATTACCTTGCACTTGTCCACATTGAATTTCATTTGCCAGGTGTCAGCCCACAACTGAATTTATCTAAGTTCCTCTGAATAGCATGTGCTGCCAAGATTGTATCTGCTAAGCCACCTATTTTAGTATCATCTGCAAATTTGACAAGGTTGCTAAGTATCCCAGAGTCCAGATCATTAATATAGATTAGAAAAAGCAAAGGCCCTAGTACTGATCCCTGTGGAACTCCACTAACAACCTCACTCCAGTTAGAAGTGACTCCTCTAATCTGTTTCCTATACATCAACCAGTTCATAATCCATCTACTTACATGACCCTGAATGCCTACAGCTTCCAATTTGAGGATCAGTCTTTGGTGTGGAACCTTATCAAAAGCTTTTTGGAAATCTAAGTATATCATATCATATGCTTTCACGTGATCTACAGCTGCAGTTCCATGTTCAAAAAAATGTATTAAGTTAGTAAGACATGATCTGCCTCGTCTAAACCCATGTTGACTATCTCCAAGAATATGGTTTTCATTGAGATGCTCCTCTATTTTCTGTCTAATCATTTTTTCCAACATTTTACAGGTGATGCAGGTGAGACTGATTGGTCTGTAATTTCCTGGCTCAGTTTTGTCCCCTTTCTTGTGGATTGGTATGAAATTTGCTGTCTTCCAGTCAGTGGGAACATCCCCTGTTCTAAGTGTCATTTGAAATAATCGAGTTAACGGCCTATACATAATTTCCCTCATTTCTTTAAGTACTGTTTGAAATATCCCATCTGGCCCAGGTGATTTGTTTGATTTTAATTCTGCTAGTCCCTTTAGTACCTCCTCCTCATTTATCCTGATCTCTCTTAGGGTTTGACTGGATTGATTGTCAACCTGTGGCATGTCATCTGTTTTTTCTTTTGTAAAAACCTCTGTGAAATACTCATTTAGAATATTTGCCACATCTTGTTCGTTTTCCAAGATACCTCCATTTTTGCCCTTTATCTGTTTCACCTCCTCCTTAATTGACCGCTTGCTGTTGTAATTTTGAAAAAAGCTCATTGCATTGGTTGTAGCTCCAAGAGCTATGTTTCTTTCTATTTCCCTCTTTGCTTTCCTGATCCCTTTCTTAAGATCTCTTTGCAGCTCAACATATTCTATGTATTTTGTTTCATCACCATCCCTTTTGTATGTGCTATACAACATTTTCTTCCTCTTTATATTTTTTTGCATGCCTCTGGTTTGTATGTATGTATGTATGTATGTATGTATGTATGTATGTATGTGTGGAAGGAAAGTTAGAAATTCTTTTCTCACAACTGTTTTTCTCTCTTGTATACTTAAGAAAGATAAGGTCAAGCTAGAAGGTCAGGAGGCCATAAGGTATTTTGATTTCTCTTTGTTATTTACAATGAGAACCTTGGAGACAATGTCAAACAGAATGACCTACGTGCCTGTTCCCTAATACCATGTATAGACCTATGAACTCTGTTCGATAATGATATATGTTCTGCTTAGTTAGCCTTTAAGATAACATAGTAATGACTTTCTAGCATGTATGTATGTATGTATATATATATATATATATATATATATATATATATATATATATATGTATGAATGTATGTATGTCCAATTGCTTTTGACAATACAAATGAATTGAGAGGGAGAGAGAGAGAGAGAGAGACAGACAGACAGACAGACTGACAAACAGAAAAACAGACACACACACAAACACACACACACACAGAGCCAGCCAGCCCGCCAGCAAGCCAGCCAGCCAGCCAGCCAGCTCAGCGATGACATCACGAGCCTCTCTCAGCTGACTGCTATGACATCACAGAGCACGTACATTCCGTTGCTTGCCGTCTGTCAACCACTCAGTCACTGCCAGCCAGACTGGCTGGCTGGCTGGATGCGGGGGCTGCTTGCTGCTGCTGCGTACCTTAGCAAGCTTATTTGCTTGACCGGCCTTCCTACTCCTCTGCCCACATGCCCACCTATGCCTCTACTCCAAGATACTTATACAATAGAAAAACTATGGTAATAATAATATAGCCCAAGACAAAAAATATTAATCTTTCTAGACTGTATTAAAGTTCAGCACTTCGGAAAAATAGAATTATTTTGTATTTCAATAAAACAAAAATTATTACTGGTATCCACACACCCAACCAATGTAAATGTCACGGACGGTGTTAATTAGCTCCTTAATCACCATTACTTATTATATTTATATTTCACTTCACTTTATGCAATATGGCTTGTGTATTTTGTTTGGTTCTATATTGCCATTATTTTGTGTGTTGATTATCTTTCACTTTATTGTTTAATTTGTTATTCACTTAGTATTATTTTGATTGTTTGCACGCGTGCCTTATTATTTTTGTTTCTTCTTTCTTACACAACTCACCTGGGTCCACCTGCACTCTTCACATGCGTCCCCACTTAATCACCCTGCCCTGGGAGAGGAGAGGATTATCTGCTGTAGTCCACTTTCCAATGTGGGAGGTCTCTGCGGCTCATATCTCATTCAATTATTTATTCATTTATCCTACATCAAGTTTATTTATTTTCCCACGTTTCATTCAATCACCATCAGAAGCTCTCTGTGCTAAAAGTGGCAGCACATTTGTCTCATACACATCAAACTCACCTTTTCCTGCTTCCCATGCCTTATCAACTTACTCAGACCCTCGTCAACTTACTCAAACCCTCTTCAACTTTGGTTAACATTGCTCTGCATTCTAACAGCTATTCTTTCTCCTATTCTTAATTTCTTACAAGAAATGTATTCAGGTTTTTTTTATCAATATGTTTTATTTATATTTATACAGATGTCACTCCATTATTCGTTTATTGAAGTCATATATGTACCTAACAAAATATTAGCCAATAGGCCATTGATCTCAATAATGATTCCCATAATCCTAGGACACCTTCTCTTTTACTTTTCCTTTCCATTCTTACTTTTCTCCTGTAAAGCATTTTATATTACTTGAGCTTACTTATTCTATAGTTGTAATTTTATACTTCTGCGGTATCTTACCCTTTTCCTACATCACTCATCTTAAAACCATGGTCTACTTTGACTTTCATTTCAGGTATTATATGCTAGGCACCAATAACCAAACATTTTCTGAAAGACTGTAACATGTCACCAGACTGTTTACATTCTCCTGCTTTCACAGGCTGTCAGAGCTGCACCAGGCTCTCTTCTAGCCTTTCGTTTCCTTGAATTTGACTTTTGACAGAGCTTGTCCATAACATGATGTTTAACAAACAAATTCTGGTTCTTCTTGTGGAGACACCATGACTATTTATGTATTACTATTATTATCCATCTGTTTATTCAATGTATATTTTGGATTACTTTTCTTATAATAGTCTTTCTTTCTGATTTCTGATGCTTGAGGCACTCTGTATAGAGCCAAAGATCCTCATGAATATGATAAATCTGTTGTTACATTTTTAAATATAATTCTAAAATGATTGCCAAAACATAGACATTTACCTTATATCACCTTCAAACTATACATATACATAAACACACAAAGCACATACACATTGATATCTAAAGATAATTCAGATATCCGATCTGTGGCATGTTTTATTGACCCTGCAGTGTCTCAAACAGCCCTTATAACTTATTATTTAAGCTTATGATTATTTAGAATAAAATGTCAAATAATCCCACTCGATTATTTCATTATTTCACTATCTCAGTTTTCTTGATCCATTGTGAAAAAGTTCTGTTATTTCCTCCTCATCTGTAGAGGCTACATTAGCCCACTCCCCGGTCTGATATTCTCGTAGTAACTGTATCCAAATGTTGGGCGGACATTTAGCCTTCACGATGATGTGTACATCGTGCGGGTGAAGGAGGTGAATAACCATCTTTTCATCTAGAATATCCCAAAAAGTTGTGTTACCCTGGTTTGGTTTTAATTTTGGGAGGGACGCCCATATCATTTCTTTTTCTCCTGGGGAGAAGGGGACATGGGTTTTAGTCGTATAGACTATTGATTGACCTTCCTCTTTACTCTGTCTAGTTTTGACTTGCATGGGTGCAGCTGGGACCGTTTTCAGAGCGGTCAGATCTGGATACAATGTATTATTATAACCAAAATCAGTGATTGATTTATATTCCGGATTATATGGGGGAGGAGCGCTAGCAAAACCTCCTTTTTCATATTCCCATGCTTTGCGATCTAAATCATCCCAATCGGGCCTGTCGTCCTTGGAGTGATCTGTGTCGCGACGCGCTCCTAACACGGCAGCACATCGCGCACCTACACCTTCACCTTTTCTGACCACTTTTCTTGCCCTTCTAATTTGCCTTGTAGTTCTATTAATTCTATCGTATTTTTCACAACTTCTGCTCTCAATTCACATTACTGTTTATGATGATCTTCCATTTCTGTTATTTTCTTTTCTTGATTCTCACCAACCTGACACAATATCACAATTCCTTTCTCTGTCTTATCTGGTTGTTGTTGCTTCCACCAGTCCCGGTGCTCCTTCGGAGACCAGTCTTTCTCCCAACTTCCTTCCAACATTTTCTTCTCTACATTCTGTTTTTTTATTTCTCAAAAAACCAATAATGCTGGTGTCACTCACTGTGACGATTTATCTGAAATATTACATTATTATATATTATATTATGTATATATATTATAATAAAAACAAACACTCCAGTAAGGTACGGACACCCGTACATGACACTGGCTAAGGTAAGGGAACCCATAAACAACCATAAGCACCCCCGGACCTAGGACAGCCTGTAACTTGCTAACTTGCTAACTGTTTTGTTTGCTTCTCATCGTTTGCTGCTAGTTGCATGCCAAACGAGTTCGTTCTGTCCAAAATATAAGCTTTTTTTCTTCTAATAAACTCAATACAAATACAGTGCACTAGCAACTATTTCCCTTTCAAAAGTTGTAGTCCCGTTTCAGTTAAAACAAAATGTGTTCTTCAAACAAAGAAAATACTTGTGTTTCTTTTCCCTCTTTACCTGCTCTTATCACAAAGCTTCTCAACACAATCTCAGGTGCAGGTGCACTCTGCGCTATCCTTTGCCCGAGCTTTGTCCAGGAAAACTCACTGTAGCCATCTTAGTTCAACACGGGCTCTCCTTACCTGCGAGTCACACGGGTCCAGTTCACTTTGCAAGTGAACAGTCTCTTCTCAGAAACAATAAGGAAACTTGGAAAGAAACACAATCCCAGGTCGGTGTTAAAAAAAAGTTCTTTGTTTTCATATTAAAAGAAAACATTTGTATTTTCTCTGCACACTTCACAGCTCCAATTAGCACACTCAACTAATCCCTGCCCCCCTCAGAACCGTCACTAAAGAAAGGTACTCACAGTCATTTTAAATATGACATCCTGTAGTGCTTGTTTTCAAAATATGATCTTATTATCACTTGAACCAAATAAATCCTTTGACCCACTAATACCAAATTACAGTTAGGGGGGCCACAGATGTGATTTGAAAATACGATCTTCCATGTCTTTCTGTTGTGTTTTGACCTGGGGATCTGTAATTGTCCAAGTGGCTACTGCACATGTACTTATTTAATGTTAAATGTGTTATTTAATTAGGCTTGGTTCTGGTGAGCATGTACAAGACGTCAGCTTTTTAAATAACTGTGTGTATTGGATCATACACATTTTAGAAATACTCTCTCAAACTTCCCGCATTGGTACCTCACCAGGGAGGTAGAAAACAGCAATAGCATTGAAAAAGTGTGATTGTAGTTCTGCTCTTCTGCAATATATTTCTACAATATCTTTAACATCTTCTTTAACATTGTTTTAAAGGCTGGGACCAATATGGTGGAATATCTCCAACACACGGACATTGAGAGACTCGACCCCTTTGTGCTGCTGCTCAGAGACCAACTCTCAGTTGTCTCTGAGTAGGCTATGGATCAACTTCCTTTCCTAATATGAAGGAGACCATGGATACAAAACCTATGAAAAACAGGTGATTATTGTTATTCTTCTCATTATAAACTACTTAATACATCTCTCCCATAAAGTACAACAGGATAGTGGTGACGTCATTCAGGATTGGATTGCCATTGGTCAAAAGCCCTCTGAGAGAAATTGTGTGGCGACACTCCACACTCTTAGAAGAAATTGTTCTGCACAGAACCATAAAGGGTTCCTCGAGTAATCGCTCTGGTGGATCCCTTTATGGTTCTATGTAGAACCCCTTCAAAGGGGTTACATGAAGAACCCCCAAACATAGCGTTCTACACAGAACCATTCGTTTTAAAATGTTATATATAGAACCCATTCAAAAGGGGGACACGTGCTATACCTGAATCTGTTTTCCAAATACAATCTTTAAAAAATGTATGAGTTCATATATACAAACACACATACACAACGTAGAAATCGCACTACTAGTGAAGTAACTTCATTTACATTATATGCCACAACTCCTCAATTTGGAACGCAAAAACAAGACATCTGATGTAAAAGTGTAAACTAATTACGAACAGCACTTTTGATTTTTATCTTCAATTCAGGGGCTACTTATTCGAACAGTAAACTGTATTCTCTCTTCAGAGTGACTGGAATGTTTTTGCCTACATTCAACTTAAATATGAAAGTTTCCAAAAACGGCATAGTTTTCTTTAAGGCTATTCAATGCCAAACACAAAATTCTCTCTGCTTTCAGTGCTTGTCCTTCAGCACAATTACACAGGTTCATGATGTTCTCATTTCAATACATTGTTTTCTTATTTAAACTATTTGACTTTGAGCTTACATTGAGAATAAAATCACTTTTGCAAGTAACACCTGGCCAAGAAAGGAAGCAGCACTACAATAAAACAATACACAGAATACAAAGCAGTTCCTTCAAAAGTAAAAATGATAAAGAGTGATGTCTGTCAGTAAATTACGTTGAGATACATATTGGTTATTTTGAATTAGGAGTCCAACTTCAATAACTTCTATTAACAAGCCAAAATACAGATCAGAATTACGGGTAATTGAAAAGAATATGTAGCGCCTAGGTAAGCTTGGATGTGTTCAGAGAAACACTAAAAACGGACCTTCCTCACACCCGTCTTGTTGAGGTGGACGTGGTCATACAGGTGATGTGGCTGGATGTCTCAGTGGTGTGCCAGGTGGACGTTGGGGAGGAGGGCACATCTTCGGGATACTTCTGCGTTGATGGCCTGGATGATGTGCAGGGGCACGTCTGTGCGGGGCAGCAGTGTGGAGATGGTGATTTTGGCAGTTTGGAATTCCTCTGTGGCTTTCTTTGCCACCTGTCTCAGGGCTGAGGCCACATCGCCCCTGCGGGCACTCAGGTCGTTAGTGCCGGTGTGGATGAGGATGTGTTTGACCTGGCACAGCCTCCTCTTGGAGAGCAGCTCCAGGGCTCTCTGTGCTGTCGGGCACCAAAGCTTTTTCACTTTTCGCCCAGGGAAGAGGCGCCTCTCATCCAGGAACTTCCCATTGGAGTCGCTCAGAATGACCACCTCTGTGTTGACCTGCCACTCCGGGTTTTGCGTCGGGAGTGGTGGGGGCAGCGGGTGTGTTTTAGGGGAGTGGCGTTTCAGGGGTTTGTGTATTAGTGGCAGGTCTGGTGATAGTGGGGGTGTCAGGAGTGGTGGGGAGTGTGGGTGGATCAGTGGGTGCGTCAGTGGGTGCGTCAGGGGTTGTAGGTGTTGTGGGGTCAGTGCAGTGCAGTCTCTGTGCTCCTCTCTTAGCTTCTCCAGCTGGCTCTGCAGGCTCCTCAGCTGGCAGTGCTGGGGTGTCCTGGTCAGCTCCTCCCTCGCTCTGTGCAGCTCCGTCCTCAGGGTTTGGCTCTGCTCCTCCTGGTCTCTCACTGCTGCTCTCAGCTCATGGATCTCAGCCTTGTGGTGCATCTTTAGTCCCTGAACTCCGCAAACTTCAGCTCCAGCACTGATAGGCATTCCTTTAGTGTTTTAATGTTGCTGGAGAGTTTTGGGGAGACAGGGGGGCAGTCTGTGGGAGATGGGGCACTGTCTGGCTCCGTGTGGCTGGGGGCAGACTGCAGGGTGGCCGGCTCTGGCTCGTGTTTCTCTACCTCAGTCTCCTGCTTTGAGGTGTGGAAGCCGAGAGCTAATTGGTCCAGGCTGCTCTCGCTGTCCTGCACCATGATGGTCCCGTTGTGGTATACATTAAAAGTGAGCATCACACTGTCTGTGTCTTTCTCTACCAGCACTGAGATCTGCCTGCCTCTGCTAATGCCCCTCTTGTTGTTATTGGGGTATGTCTGGCACAGGGTTTTGTGAAAGGCGGTGGGGTACTGAGTGTAGAACAGTAGATTGTTCTTGACCCTGTTTTCTCCTTTACCGGTGTAGTCTAGGATGAGGGTCTCAGGAGATGCTCTCATCACAGCTTGTTTGTAGTCCTTCTTAGCCTGTGCAGAGCGAATGTCTTCAGGGTATCGGATTTCAAAAGGCAGCTCTGCAGTCAGACTGCTGTTCGATAGATTTGTATCAGTCTCAGTGGCAGTTGGGCTCTCTCCTACTGTCACTCTATTCAAATTGGAGCTCTGCATTTTCATTGGCTGAGTCAACTACTGAGAATGCTTATTTATTTTATTAATACATATTTTTTTGTTTAATTATTTGTCTCTATAGGTGAAAGGTCTTACCTCCAATTCTTGTCTTCAGCTTTTCTTTTCTGACTTTTCTTCCTGAACTGTCTCTCTGCTTTCTTCTTTTTGTGTTTCTCTTAAAATTATTATTTTTTGAATACTTTTTCTTCTGAATTTCTATTCCATGTCTTCTGTGTATGTTTATAGTGCTATATATTCATTTGTAAATGACAAATTAAATCCGCTTATGTATAAAAACAAATGTTTTTTAGGAGCTCATATTCCTCTCTCTCTCTCTCTCTCTCTCTCTCTCTCTCTCTCTCTCTCTCTCTCTCTTTCTCTCTCTCCCTCTCAATTCAATTCATTTGTATTGTCAAAGCAATTGGACATACATACATATACATACATACATACATACATACATACACTCACCTAAAGGATTATTAGGAACACCATACTAATACTGTGTTTGACCCCCTTTTGCCTTCAGAACTGCCTTAATTCTACGTGGCATTGATTCAACAAGGTGCTGAAAGCATTCTTTAGAAATGTTGGCCCATATTGATAGGATAGCATCTTGCAGTTGATGGAGATTTGTGGGATGCACATCCAGGGCACGAAGCTCCCGTTCCACCACATCCCAAAGATGCTCTATTGGGTTGAGATCTGGTGACTGTGGGGGCCAGTTTAGTACAGTGAACTCATTGTCATGTTCAAGAAACCAATTTGGAATGATTCGACCTTTGTGACATGGTGCATTATCCTGCTGGAAGTAGCCATCAGAGGATGGGTACATGGTGGTCATAAAGGGATGGACATGGTCACAAACAATGCTCAGGTAGGCCGTGGCATTTAAACGATGCCCAATTGGCACTAAGGGGCCTAAAGTGTGCCAAGAAAACATCCCCCACACCATTACACCACCACCACCAGCCTGCACAGTGGTAACAAGGCATGATGGATCCATGTTCTCATTCTGTTTACGCCAAATTCTGACTCTACCATGTGAATGTCTCAACAGAAATCGAGACTCATCAGACCAGGCAACATTTTTCCAGTCTTCAACTGTCCAATTTTGGTGAGCTTGTGCAAATTGTAGCCTCTTTTTCCTATTTGTAGTGGAGATGAGTGGTACCCGGTGGGGTCTTCTGCTGTTGTAGCCCATCCGCCTCAAGGTTGTACGTGTTGTGGCTTCACAAATGCTTTGCTGCATACCTCGGTTGTAACGAGTGGTTATTTCAGTCAAAGTTGCTCTTCTATCAGCTTGAATCAGTCGGCCCATTCTCCTCTGACCTCTAGCATCAACAAGGCATTTTCGCCCACAGGACTGCCGCATACTGGATGTTTTTCCCTTTTCACACCATTCTTTGTAAACCCTAGAAATGGTTGTGCGTGAAAATCCCAGTAACTGAGCAGATTGTGAAATACTCAGACCGGCCCGTCTGGCACCAACAACCATGCCACGCTCAAAATTGCTTAAATCACCTTTCTTTCCCATTCAGACATTCAGTTTGGAGTTCAGGAGATTGTCTTGACCAGGACCACACTCCTAAATGCATTGAAGCAACTGCCATGTGATTGGTTGGTTAGATAATTGCATTAATGAGAAATTGAACAGGTGTTCCTAATAATCCTTTAGGTGAGTGTACATCTACACGGAAAATAAATAATAGAATTATGAATCACAATAAGATGTAATGAAGTACAGAAAATGAAAATGTAAAAAAATGTGATCTTTAATACATACAAATAAAGAAAATAGGTTTACTATTTCCAGATTCCTTTTTTGAAATACAATGACATGCATAACAAACAAGTATTTACATTATATTTACAGCCGGTGCTCGTGTGTCACTGTGTCCCTCAGGCTGTGGTAGGCGCTGACATATTGGGCAGCCAGGGTGGCTGTGTGTCCCTCCCCCAGGAGGACTGGCGTTTTTCTTATTTCTCAGTTTTGTCACAGGTTGGGTGGGCATCCATTATGTTGTTACAGAATTTGTCCCTTATTTTGGGCTAAAGCTTTCCGTGGAGGGGAACGTGGATCAGTTTGTACCATTTTTGGGAGAATCTGCCTTGTTGGGGCGGAGCTGTGATCCAGGTGAACAGCAGATCGGGCATAGGTGGGCATGTGGGCAGAGGAGTTGGAAGGCCGGTCAAGCAAATAAGCTTGCTAAGGTACGCAGCAGCAGCAAGCAGCCACCCCATCCAGCCAGCCAGCCAGTCTGGCTGGCAGTGACTGAGTGGTTGTCAGACGGCAAGCAACGGAATGTACGTGCTCTGTGATGTCATAGCAGTCAGCTGAGAGAGGCTCGTGATGTCATCGCTGAGCTGGCTGGCTGGCTGGCTCTGTGTGTGTGTGTGTATGTCTGTGTGTGTGTGTGTGTGTCTGTTTGTCTGTTTTTCAGTCTGTCTGTCTCTCTCGCTCTCTCTCTCTCTCTCTCTCTCTCTCTCTCCCTCTCAATTCAATTCATTTGTATTGTCAAAGCAATTGGACATACATACATTCATACATACATATATATATATATATATATATATATATATATATATATATATACATACATACAAGCATACATGCTAGAAAGTCATTACTATGTTATCTTAAAGGCTAACTAAGCAGAACATATATCATTACAGAACAGAGTCCATAGGTCTAGACATGGTTTTAGGGAACAGGCACGTAGGTCATACTGTTTGACATTGTTTCCAAGGTTCTCATCGTAAATAACAAACAGAAATCAAACTAGCTTCTGGCCTGACCTTCTAGCTTGACTCTATCTTTCCGCCTTATATACTTGGTGAATAATTGAGGAAGTAGCACCAAGTGACTACATTAGGCTGCCTGAGGGTTTCTGGGGAGTGTAGTTGTCTAGGGTCGGTTTTCTTCCCTAGAGTGCAGACCTTGCAGCAGACCTGGCCTGACATATCTGCCATGTATGACCCTGCCCCTTGGTTGGTCCCACATCCTCCCCCCCAGCTGCGACCCCATAGGTCGAGCGACAGCCGCAAAAAAGCATGCACCCGGGACAGCCCATCAACATTCCCCATGGCCTTCCCTGGCTTGTGCTGCAGGGTGAAATGAAAATGTTGGAGACTCAAAAACCACCTCATCACACGGGCATTCCTGTCTTTCGAACGATGCATCCAAGTGAGGGGGGCATGGTCAGTGAGCAGGGTGAAGTGCCTGCCCAACAAATAGTATCGAAGACTGTCCAAAGCCCACTTCACTGCCAAACATTCTTTTTCAACTACCAAATAATTTATTTCATTGGATTCCAACTTTCTGCTAAGGAACAACACCGGGTGTTCGTGATCACCCATTCTTTGGGACAAAACCACTCCGATCCCCACCTCAGAGGCGTCCGTCTGGACTATAAATTCTTTCTGAAAGTCAGGTACCATTAAAACGGGGTTGCGGCAGAGCGCCTCCTGTAGGCTCCGGAAAGCCCGGTTTGCTGTATCACCCCATCTAACCATATTGGGTTCTGTAGCCTTAGTCATATCAGTCAGAGGGGCCGCTAAGGTAGCATAGTTGGGAATAAACCTCCGGTAATACCCAGTTAACCCTAAAAATGCCCTAACCTGCTTTTTATTGACAGGCCTAGGCCAAGAGTTTATGGCTTCAACCTTGGATATTTGGGGTTTCACCATACCCCTCCCTACTGTATAGCCCAAGTATTTGGCCTCTTCCAACCCCAAATTGCATTTGGTTGGATTAGCCATCAGGCCTGCTGCATGTATTGAATCCAATACCGCTTGGAGCTGAGACAAATGTGATTCCCAATCTGGACTGTGAATGACCACATCATCTAAATATGCTGCCGCATACGTCCTGTGTGGTCTAAGTATGTGGTCCATCAACCTTTGAAAGGTGGCAGGAGCACCATGCAGGCCAAAGGGCATCACTGTGTAGTGAAACAGACCATCTGGGGTTGCAAAGGCTGTTTTTTCTTTGGCACCCGGGGTCAAGGGAATCTGCCAGTAGCCCTTGGCTAAGTCAATAGTTGAAATATAGCGAGCATTCCCAATATTCTCTAACAATTCATCTACTCGGGGCATTGGGTATGCATCAAACTTTGAAATTTCATTAACCTTTCTAAAATCATTACAGAATCTCCAGGAGCCATCAGGTTTGGAAACCATGACTATAGGGCTGGACCACTCACTGTGGGATTCTTCAATAACCCCTGCCTCCAGCATTTCCTTAACCTCATTTCTAATAGTGTTCCTGCGAGCTTCTGGTACCCTGTAAGGCCTCATATTTACCTTCTTTCCTGGGAGAGACACAATGTTGTGAGAGACTAAATGGGTACGCCCCGGTATGCCTGAGAAAACTTCCCTATTACGTATTATCAAGTCGTTCACCTCCTTCAACTGGTCAGGTGACAAGGCAGCTGCAATATTCACCTTCGGTGTCCCTAGTGGCTGAGGGGGGTAAGTCAACATCAACACTTCCCTGTCCTTCCAGGCTTTTATTAAGTTGACATGATATATTTGTTCTGGGGGTCGGCGGCCGGGTTGCTGAACCTTATAGTTCACTTCCCGTATTCGCTCTATAATCTCATAAGGTCCCATCCACGTAGCCAGAAATTTACATTCTACAGTGGGAACCAACACCAACACCCTATCACCAGGCTGGAACACCCTCAGTGTAGCCTGACGATTATAGGCGAATTGTTGGTGTTCCTGTGCCTGCCTTAGGTGCTCTCTCACAATGGGAGTGACTGTGGCTATTCTCTCTTGCATAGCATTGATGTGCTCGACTACACTCCGGAAAGGAGTGGACTCTTGTTCCCACGTTTCACGGGCTATGTCTAATATCCCCCTGGGGTGCCTCCCATATAACAGTTCAAAAGGCGAAAAGCCCAGGGAAGCCTGTGGGACTTCCCTAATGGCAGACATCAAGTAGGGCAGCATGAATTCCCAATTTTTCCCATCCTTATCGATTACCTTTCTTAGCATGGACTTCAGGGTCCTATTAAATCTCTCAACCAACCCATCTGTTTGTGGGTGGTAGACTGATGTTCTCAACTGCTTAACCTGCAACAATTTACACAGATCGGTCATAACCTTAGACATAAAGGGTGTGCCCTGATCTGTTAATATCTCCCTCGGTATCCCCACCCTACTACACATCAACATTAGCTCTTTTGCAATACCTTTTGAAGCCATGGTCCGCAGTGGAATGGCTTCTGGGTACCTGGTGGCATAATCCAAAATAACCAGTATATACTGATGCCCTCTGGCTGATTTCGGGAGAGGTCCCACCACATCCATAGCTATCCTAGCAAAGGGGGTCTCTATGATGGGCAAAGGGACCAGTGGGCTTCTGAAGGCTGGTTTAGGAGCATGTAGTTGACATTCAGGACATGAGCTACAATGTTCTGTCACGTCTGCATGTACGCCTGGCCAGTAAAACCTCCTCAGGAGTCTATCCTTGGTTTTGTCCATCCCCAGATGTCCCCCCAGGATATGCCCATGTGCCAGACTGAGAACTGTTCGTCTGAATGGGGTGGGAACTAGCAATTGCTCCACAATGTCCACCCCTATCTTATTTACACGGTACAATAGGTCATTTTTTACCATAAAATAAGGATAAGCTGTTGGCGGGTCTGCAGTAGTCATAGGGGTCCCATTTACTACCTTCACATTTTCTTTAGCATAGTGTAGAGTGAGATCTCGCACCTGTGCGCTGCCAAAATCAGTGGGGAGTCCCTCTAACACTGACACTTCTACATTGTCAGCTTCAGGGGTCTCTATGAATGGATTCTCACCCACCCTGCTAGTGCTGGGTTCCTCACCCTCCATAGGGTCATCTACGTCACTACATTCCACCCCTATGTTTTCAGTTTAATTTTCCCCAACCAAAACCTTCACTGTCGACTCAACTGGAACCAGGTCTACTTTTAGCTCTAGTTGTGGGATCGAGGCAACTTCTGGCTTACAGTTTTCAGTGTGCATTTCCAATTTACTATGTTTTCTATCTAGTTTTCCAAAATTAGGAAAATATCGTCCCAGTATCACATCATATGGCATGTTGGGTACCACACCGACTTCGTAATCTAGTTTCCCGGCCTCTGTCTGTATGTTTACAAGGGCTGTGGGATAGGGGCGTGTGTCACCATGTGTGCATGTGATACTGAGCTCCTGATGTCTATCCAGCTTGTTGGTCGCTACTAATTTTTCTGTGACCAGTGTAACCATACTGCCAGAGTCGAGTAGAGCAGCCACTTCTTTCTCATCGACTATCACTGTACACATGTGTTTTGGATTAGGTACTCCGCCTATGAAAACATCCGTCCCAACAGGGCAGGCATAAAATACCGGTTTCTCTTTCCCCATATCACACACATTACATTGCATTGGTTCCTCTCTACCTGGGCAGTGGGCCGCAATATGTCCTACTTTGTCACAATTGTAGCAGACAATTGGTTGTGTTGGTGACCCCCTATAACCCTTAGTCTCGGCTTTAGGCCCCACCTTTGCCCCCCCCAGTCTTGCTCTTTTCTTCCAACCCAGCGCGTCATGTTTCCCAGAGTACTTTGGAACCATCTTACCCGGTCCGCTGGTTCGTCATGGCCTGGGGAATGAGTTTTTAACCTCCGGTACATGCTCTGCTGCTCCGGCTGTATAGAACCGCTCTACAATGGCCACCAAGGTGTCAGCGGACAGCACCTCATTCTGGCCAACCCAGCGTCGAACGTCCTTGGGCAAACAGCGTTGGTAGTTGTCAAGGACTATGGCCTCCACCACCTCGGCTGATGAATGGACCTCTGGCTGTAGCCATTTCCTGGCCAGATGGATCAGATCAAACATCTGCGTTCGGATTGGTTGTCCTGGTTGGTAGGCCCACTGCTGAAACCGATGTGCCCTCACTGCGGTGGTCACGCCCAATCGGGTCATTATCTCCGCTTTCAATTTATCATAGTCCTGGGCGTCCTTCAGCTCCAGATCAAAGTACGCTTTCTGTGCATCCCCTGCCAGATAAGGTGCCACAAGCCCTGCCCAGGAATCTTTTGGCCATCCCTCTCTCTGCTGTCCTCTCAAAGGTCATAAGGAAGGCCTCAACATCGTCCTGTTTTGTCATTTTCTGCAGAAAGTGATTGGTGCGGGGAGTGGAATGGGTTGCAGCCCCCTGTGGACCAATCCTGGTTGCAAGTGCTTCAACACTCTCTTTCAGCTCTTTAGTCACCTTTTCCTGCTCTTCTCTAAACATTTTATTTGTATCATGCTGGACCTGCAGTGCTTCCTGATGCATCCGCATAGCATCCTGGTGAGCCACCTGCTGCACCCTGGTCGCTTCCTGTTGGGCTATTACAGCCTGTAGTTTTTTTTTTTTGGATAAAAAAATTCACTCAGCCAGTCTGGGTTTCATGAGGTGCTGCCTGCATTCTACACCAAATGTGACAAAACGCCTTGGCTGTACACATGTGCGGGTCTTCTCTGTGATCTTCTTAGGAGTAAAAACCAGTCATGACCCAGGGAGGAGGTTGCAAATACAGGGCTGTGCCTGTATGTTTACTTCAAACAAAACAAATCTGAAAACAAAACCTAACTCACACTGGAGTTGTAACTAATCTTACATAATCATTCTATTTTAAACAAAGTCTGGAATAAATAAGTCTTGGCTTTCTCCTTATGAGCTACCTCTGTTTTCCAGATAACTCACCCTATTGTCTCTCACTTCTCTCTCTCTCAGGCCCGCCTTATATACCTGGTGAATAATTGAGGAAGTAACACCAAGTGACCACATTAGGTGCTAGAATGGCTGCCTGAGGGTTTCTGGGGAGTGTAGTTGCCTAGGGTCGGTATTCTACCCTAGAGTACACACCTTGCAGCAGACCTGGCCTGACATATCTGCCATGTATGTCCCTGCCCCTTGGTTTGTCACAATACATACATACATACATATACACGGAAAATAAATAATAGAATTATGAATCACAATAAGATGTAATGAAGTACAGAAAAAGAAAATGTAATAAAATGTGATCTTTAATACATACAAATAAAGAAAATAGGTATACCATTTCCAGATTCCATTTTTTGAAATACAATGACATGCATTACAAACGAGTATTTACATTATATTTACAGCCGGTGCTCGTGTGTCACTGTGTCCCTCAGGCTGTGGTTGGCGCTGACATATTGGGCAGAATGTGTCCCTTATTTTGGGCTAAAGCTTTCTGTGGAGGGGAACGTGGATCAGTTTGTACCATTTTTGGGAGGATCTGCCTTGTTGGGGCGGAGCTGTGATCCAGGTGAACAGCAGATCGGGCATAGGTGGGCATGTGGGCAGAGGAGTAGGAAGGCCGGTCAAGCAAATAAGCTAGCTAAGGTACACAGCAGCAGCAAGCAGCCCCCCCATCCAGCCAGCCAGCCAGTCTGGCTGGCAGTGACTGAGTGGTTGACAGACGGCAAGCAACGGAATGTTCATGCTCTGTGATGTCATAGCAGTCAGCTGAGAGAGGCTTGTGATGTCATCGCTGAGCTGGCTGGCTGGCTGGCTGGCTGGCTGTGTGTGTGTCTGTGTGTGTGTGTGTGTGTGTGTGTGTGTGTGTGTCTGTTTGTGTTTGTCAGTCTGTCTGTCTGTCTGTCTCTCTCTCTCTCTCTCCCTCTCAATTCAATTCATTTGTATTGTCAAAGCAATTGGACATACATACATACATACATACATGCTAGAAAATCATTACTATGTTATCTTAAAGGCTAACTAAGCAGAACATATTTCATTATAGAACAGAGTTCATAGATCTACACATGGTTTTAAGGAACAGGCACGTAGGTCATACCGTTTGACATTGTCTCCAAGGTTCTCATCGTAAATAACAAACAGAAATCAAACTACCTTATGGCCTCCTGACCTTCTAGCTTGACCTTATCTTTCTTAAGTATACAAGAGAGAAAAACAGGTTTGAGAAAATAATTTCTAACTTTCCTTCCATACAATAATACATACATACATACATACGGAAAATAAATAATAGAATTATGAATCTCAATATAATGTAATGAAGTACAGAAAAAGAAAATGTAATAAAATGTGATCTTTAATACATTCAAATAAAGAAAATAGGTTTACTATTTCCAGATTCCTTTTTGAAATACAATGACATGCATTACAAACGAGTATTTACATTATATTTACAGCCGGTGCTCGTGTGTCACTGTGTCCCTCAGGCTGTGGTAGGCGCTGACATATTGGGCAGCCAGGGTGGCTGTGTGTCCCTCCACCAGGAGGACTGAGCGTTTTTCTTTTTTCTCAGTTTTGTCACAGGTTGGGTGGGCATTCGTTATGTTGTTACAGAATGTGTCCCTTATTTTGGGCTAAAGCTTTCCGTGGAGGGGAACGTGGATCAGTTTGTACCATTTTTGGGAGGATCTGCCTTGTTGGGGCGTAGCTGTGATCCAGGTGAACAGCAGATCGGGCTTAGGTGGGCATTTGGGCATAGGAGTAGGAAGGCCGGTCAGGCAAATTAGCTTGCTAAGATACGCAGCAGCAGCAAGCAGCCCCCCCATCCAGCCAGCCAGCCAGTCTGGCTGGCAGTGACTGAGTGGTTGACAGACGGCAAGCAACGGAATGTACGTGCTCTGTGATGTCATAGCAGTCAGCTGAGAGAGGCTCGTGATGTCATGGCTGAGCTGGCTGGCTGTCTGTCTGGCTGGCTCTGCGTGTGTGTGTGTGTGTGCGTGTGTCTGTCTGTCTGTCAATTCATTTCAATTCAATTCAAAGGTTCTTTATTGGCATGATCTATCACAATATTGCCAAAGCAGATACAAATGTTCTATCAATCAAGACAAAACATTGCAATACAAGATTCAATGGAACAAATATAGTACACATTGAATTAAAATTAAGTAGGATATAAACCATATTTGTTGTTTGTATCAAAATTTGTGTCATGACATCAGAAAAATCACTGTTTTTATTTTGTTTTGCAAATGGAGTGCCACAGGCTGGTGTCTACACACTGTCTCGCAGGCTGTGGCAGGTGGATACATATTGCGCTGCTAAGAAGGCAGTGCGCTCCTCCTCTCCCAGCAGGACGGGGAGTTTGCAGCAATCGGGGATCATGCTGAACTCAGGGATATGCATTTTTAATATTTTAAAGTATGTCTCCCTGATTTTTGTGTATTTAGGGCAGGACAGCAGGAAATGCGCCTGTGTTTCGACCTCCCCTAGGTCACACTGGCTGCACAGCCGCTCTTCTCTGGCAACCCAGAATTTTCTGTAGCGGCCTTTTTCAATGGCGAGGCTGTGGTCACTGAGCCTGTATTTAGTTAGATTTTGTCTCTCTTTTATATTTTGGATTTTTAAGTATTCAGCCAATGTAATGTTTCTATTCAGGGCCCGGTAGCATTCCAATTTGTTTTGTAATTCTAATTCGTGTCTCTAATCTTTTGTGTATTTGCTTTTCAGGTACATGTCAATTTTCCCAATTGTTGTTGTTTTGGTCATTGTGTGTTCGGGCTCTGTGAGCCTCAGAGCCGTGGGGGCGTTTCTGTGTACGTGTAAGATGTTTTTATTAAATTCTAGGTGGAATATTTCCATGGGGCTTTTGTCCCAATTGTTGTTATTGAGGTTCATGAGGGGACCCCACACTTCGCTCCCATATAGCAGGATTGGTTGGATGATGGAGTTTAATATTTTAATCCAAATAGTTATTGGTATTGTTGTTTTCCCAAATTGTGTCTTTATGGCATAAAATGCCCGGCGTGCCTTGTCTTTTAATGCGTTTATAGCCAGGCTGAAGCTCCCTGACGCACTGATGGTCAGGCCAAGGTAGTTGTATCTGGTGCAGTGCTCTAATCCAGTGCTGCCCAGAGTGAAGCGGTACCTGTTTCCCTGAGATGGGGCTTTTTTCTGGAAAACCATAACTCTGGTCTTGTCCAGATTGACTGCCAGGGCCCATTTCTGACAGTACTGCTCTAGCAGCGCCAGGTTCTGCTGAAGCCCCTGCTCTGTAGGCGACAGCAGCACCAGGTCGTCTGCGTAGAGCAGGAACTTGATCTCTGTGTCATGGAGAGTTAGGCTGCGGGCGTCAGACTGCTCCAACACTGTGGCCAACTCGATGATGTAGATGTTGAACAGTGTTGGACTCAGACTGCAGCCCTGTCTCACTCCCCGCCCCTGAGTGAAGAACTCTGTTCTTGAGTTGCCAATTTGAACTCCGCATTTGTTTTCAGAATACATTGATTTAATGATGTCATAAACTTTACCCCCTACACCACTCTGTAGAAGTTTATAAAATAATCCCTTGTGCCAGATTGAGTCAAATGCCTTTCTAAAGTCTACAAAACAGGCAAATATTTTTCCTTTATTGTTTTGGGTATATTTATTTATGAGGGTGTGTAGAGTGTAAATATGATCGGTTGTGCGGTGTTTTGGTAGGAAGCCAATCTGACTCTTATTCAGGACACTGTGCTTGGTAAGGAAGGCCAGTATCTGGGCGTTGATGATACTGCAGAACACCTTCCCCAGGTTACTGCTCACACAGCTGCCCCAGTAGTTATTGGGGTCTAATTTGTCTCCACTTTTAAAAATCGGGGTGATCAATCCTTGATTCCCGACCTCAGGGAAACACCCGGCTCTCAGCACCAGGTTAAAGAGTTTGAGCAGAGCCTCCTGCAGCTGCGGGCTGCTGTGCTTCAGCATCTCAGGGCTGATGCTGTCGGGGCCGCTGGCTTTCCTGGGTTTGAGGATTTTGAGTTGATGTTTTAGTTCCTGTATTGTAAATGGGTTATCTAAGGGATTTTGGTTATTCTTAATGATTTCTTCCAATTTATTTAGGTTTTTTAATATTTTAACCTGTTCTGGCTTTGGATTGTTTTCAACATTTTGGTAAAGTTTTTCAAAGTGTGTTTTCCAGATTTCTCCATTTTGAATTGGTATTTCATTTTTTGTTTTTGGGGTATTTATTCTGCCCATATAGTGGTCTTTTTTCTTACTGAGGAGTTGCTTGTAGTGCCGCAGGGCCTGGCAGTAGCTGAGGCGAGCCTCCTGGTTGTCGGGCTCTCTGTGTTTAGTGTTGGAGAGATGTCTCAGGTGTTTCCTAGAAGTTTCACACTCCTGGTCACACCACTGTTCTTTTTTTCTTTTAGACGATTTCATATTTTGGTTTTTAATTGTTTTAATGTTTGATTTTAAAGCCAGTCTCTCAAATATTTCATTCAGTGTTTTGGTGGCTGAGTTTATTCCGTTTTGGTTTATTTGATAGTGTGAGGATTGATATCTGTCTAACATGTTTTCAATCTCATCACTATTCAGGGCTCTTGTGTAGTTCTCTGTGCTGGGCTCTGACCATCTCTAACTGGGTGGCAGGGAGACCAGTTTTGTGGGAAGTTTGGCTCTGACTTGTGGCTGCGCTGATCTTTTTAGGTAAAGTGTTATTTGGCTGTGGTCTGATAGTGGAGATTGTTGTCTGACTATAAACGCATTGTTGGCTTGTGGGTCCAGGTCAGTTATGGCGTAGTCCACCACACTGCTGCCCAGAGCCGAGCAGTATGTGAATCTCCCCAGAGAGTACCCCCTGGTCCTGCCATTGATGATATATAGACCCAGGCTTTTACATAGGCGCACTACCTGCTTCCTGCTCTTGTTTACCACGCTGTCGTGGCTGTGTCAGTGTGGAGGTGTGTGTGTGGCACAGCGGGGAGTCTCCGAACAGGTGTGTGTTCCCCTCTGTATTGATGTAGTCCATCTCTCTGCCAGTCCTGGCATTGAGATCGCCACACAGCAGTACAGAGCCCAGGGTCTGGAAGTGGCAGATTTCGTTTTGAAGCTCATGAAAGCCTTCCTCATTATAGTAGGGGGAGTCTGCGGGTGGCATATAAATTGCACATAGGTATATATCTGTGTTATTTTGTAGGGTGTCTTTTCTGATTTTCATCCACAGGTGTGTGTCTCCTCTCTGTACTGGGCATAGGGCTGCTCGGAGCTCCTCCCTGTACCACACGATAATCCCCCACGAGGCCCTGCCACACCTGACTTTGGGTTTTTTATAGGAGGGCACAATCAGCTCCCTGTATCCATTGTATCCATCCAGTGTATAGACATATCTGCACAGCACCAAGTCTCTACAAGAATGAAAACATCTGAACTATTTACAGTGTTGATCAGTTCAGGGCCTGTGCTCTTCATTCCAAAAGTTGAGGAGCGTAAACCCTGCATATTCCAACTGCTTATTTTAAAGGACATGTTAATATATTTTATTATACTTGTCTCTTCTACATAAGAAAGTTTAATTTGTGGTCTACAACTGATATTATATTACTATTAATAATTATATATGGATATACATAATAATCACACAAAGATTTTATCTTTGCATCAAAATATCAGAATAATTAAATCACATTTTTTCTTACTCTCCATCTCCACAACCATATATATGTGTGTTGAGGCTCAGTTAACTCAGCAGTGTGGTACAGATGACACTGAGGAGTTGCCTTATCTGGGCCAGCTGGGCAGCATCGGGCCTCCAGGCTCTGGAAGCCGCTGCTGCGTGGCTGTGTGGCTGTGCTGGTCCCCGGCTGTCCGCTCTGCTGTGCTGGACGGGCCCTCTGGGGATGGGGGGGTGGGGAATGGGGCCGCGGGGTCTCAGGGGCTGGGGCTGGGGTGGAGCCGGTGGCTGGGGATGTGGCCGGGGGCTGGGGGGGTTGCTCCTGGTCTCGAGGTGGGGGTGTGTGGGGTTTCGGCCCAGGGTTGTGTCCTTGAGGACCTTTGAGATGATCCTCACACCCGTCTTGTTGAGGTGGACGTGGTCATACAGGTGATGTGGCTGGATGTCTCAGTGGTGTGCCAGGTGGACGTTGGGGAGGAGGGCACATCTTCGGGACACTTCTGCGTTGATGGCCTGGATGATGTGCAGGGGCACGTCTGTGCGGGGCAGCAGTGTGGAGATGGAAATTTTGGCAGTTGGGAATTCCTCTGTGGCTTTCGTTGCCACCTGTCTCAGGGCTGAGGCCACATCGCCCCTGCGGGCACTCAGGTCGTTAGTGCCGGTGTGGATGAGGATGTGTTTGACTTGGCAAAGCCTCCTCTTGGAGAGCAGCTCCAGGGCTCTCTGTGCTGTGGAGCACCAAAGCTTTTTCACTTTTCGCCCAGGGAAGAGGCGCCTCTCAACCAGGAACTTCCCATTGGATTCGCTCAGAATGACCACCTCTGCGTTGACCTGCCACTCCGGGTTTGCGTCGGGAGTGGTGGGGGCAGCGGGTGTGTTTTGGGGGAGTGGCGTTTCAGGGGGTTGTGTATTAGTGGCAGGTCTGGTGATAGTGGGTGTGTCAGGAGTGGTGGGGAGTGTGGGTGGATCAGTGGGTGCGTCAGGGGTTGGAGGTGTTGTGGGGTCAGTGCAGTGCAGTCTCTGTGCTCCAGTGATGTGTAGCTCCTCTCTTAGCTCCTCCAGCTGGCTCTGCAGGCTCCTCAGCTAGCTGTGCTGGGGTGTCCAGGTCAGCTCCTCCCTCGCTCTGCGCAGCTCCGTCCTCAGGGTTTGGCTCTGCTCCTCCAGGTCTCTCACTGCTGCTCTCAGCTCATGGATCTCAGCCTTGTGGTGCATCTTTAGTCCCTGAACTCCGCAAACTTCAGCTCCAGCACTGATAGGCATTCCTTTAGTGTTTTAATGTTGCTGGAGAGTTTTGGGGAGACAGGGGGGCAGTCTGTGGGAGATGGGGCACTGTCTGGCTCCGTGTGGCTGGGGGCAGACTGCAGGGTGGCCGGCTCTGGCTCGTGTTTCTCTACCTCAGTCTCCTGCTTAGAGGTGTTGAAGCCGAGAGCTAATTGGTCCAGGCTGCTCTCGCTGTCCTGCACCATGATGGTCCCGTTGTGGTATACATTAAAAGTGAGCATCACACTGTCTGTGTCTTTCTCTACCAGCACTGAGATCTGCCTGCCTCTGCTAATGCCCCTCTTGTTGTTATTGTCGTATGTTTGGCACAGGGTTTTGTGAAAGGCGGTGGGGTACTGAGTGTAGAACAGTAGATTGTTCTTGACCCTGTTTTCTCCTTTACCGGTGTAGTCTAGGATGAGGGTCTCAGGAGATGCTCTCATCACAGCTTGTTTGTAGTCCTTCTTAGCCTGTGCAGAGCGAATGTCTTCAGGGTATCGGATTTCAAAAGGCAGCTCTGCAGTCAGACTGCTGTTCGATAGATTTGTATCAGTCTCAGTGGCAGTTGGGCTCTCTCCTACTGTCACTCTATTCAAATCGGAGCTCTGCATTTTCATTGGCTGAGTCAACTACTGAGAATGCTTATTTATTTTATTAATACATATTTTTTTGTTTAATTATTTGTCTCTATAGGTGAAAAGTCTTACCTCCAATTCTTGTCTTCAGCTTTTCTTTTCTGACTTTTCTTCCTGAACTGTCTCTCTGCTTTCTTCTTTTTGTGTTTCTCTTAAAATTATTATTTTTTGAATACTTTTTCTTCTGAATTTCTATTCCATGTCTTCTGTGTATGTTTATAGTGCTATATATTCATTTGTAAATCACAAATTAAATCCGCTTATGTATAAAAACAAATGCTTTTTAGGAGCTCATATTCCTCTCTCTCTCTCTCTCTCTCTCTCTCTCTCTCTCTCTCTCTCTTTCTCTCTCTCCCTCTCAATTCAATTCATTTGTATTGTCAAAGCAATTGGACATACATACATATACATACATACATACATACATACATACATCTACACGGAAAATAAATAATAGAATTATGAATCACAATAAGATGTAATGAAGTACAGAAAATGAAAATGTAAAAAAATGTGATCTTTAATACATACAAATAAAGAAAATAGGTTTACTATTTCCAGATTCCTTTTTTGAAATACAATGACATGCATAACAAACAAGTATTTACATTATATTTACAGCCGGTGCTCGTGTGTCACTGTGTCCCTCAGGCTGTGGTAGGCGCTGACATATTGGGCAGCCAGGGTGGCTGTGTGTCCCTCCCCCAGGAGGACTGGCGTTTTACTTTTTTCTCAGTTTTGTCACAGGTTGGGTGGGCATCCATTATGTTGTTACAGAATTTGTCCCTTATTTTGGGCTAAAGCTTTCCGTGGAGGGGAACGTGGATCAGTTTGTACCATTTTTGGGAGAATCTGCCTTGTTGGGGCGGAGCTGTGACCAGGTGAACAGCAGATCGGGCATAGGTGGGCATGTGGGCAGAGGAGTTGGAAGGCCGGTCAAGCAAATAAGCTTGCTAAGGTACGCAGCAGCAGCAAGCATCCCCCACATCCAGCCAGCCAGCCAGTCTGGCTGGCAGTGACTGAGTGGTTGTCAGACGGCAAGCAACGGAATGTACGTGCTCTGTGATGTCATAGCAGTCAGCTGAGAGAGGCTCGTGATGTCATCGCTGAGCTGGCTGGCTGGCTGGCTCTGTGTGTGTGTGTGTATGTCTGTGTGTGTGTGTGTGTCTGTTTGTCTGTTTTTCAGTCTGTCTGTCTCTCTCTCTCTCTCTCTCTCTCCCTCTCAATTCAATTCATTTGTATTGTCAAAGCAATTGGACATACATACATTCATACATACATATATATATATATATATATATATATATATATATATACATACATACATGCATACATGCTAGAAAGTCATTACTATGTTATCTTAAAGGCTAACTAAGCCCATAGGTCTACACATGGTTTTAGGGAACAGGCACGTAGGTCATACTGTTTGACATTGTTTCCAAGGTTCTCATCGTAAATAACAAACAGAAATCAAACTAGCTTCTGGCCTGACCTTCTAGCTTGACTCTATCTTTCCGCCTTATATACTTGGTGAATAATTGAGGAAGTAGCACCAAGTGACCACATTAGGCTGCCTGAGGGTTTCTGGGGAGTGTAGTTGTCTAGGGTCGGTTTTCTTCCCTAGAGTGCAGACCTTGCAGCAGACCTGGCCTGACATATCTGCCATGTATGACCCTGCCCCTTGGTTTGTCCCACATCCTCCCCCCCAGCTGCGACCCCATAGGTCGAGCGACAGCCGCAAAAAAGCATGCACCCGGGACAGCCCATCAACATTCCCCATGGCCTTCCCTGGCCTGTGCTGCAGGGTGAAATGAAAATGTTGGAGACTCAAAAACCACCTCATCACACGGGCATTCCTGTCTTTCGAACGATGCATCCAAGTGAGGGGGGCATGGTCAGTGATCAGGGTGAAGTGCCTGCCCAACAAATAGTATCGAAGACTGTCCAAAGCCCACTTCACTGCCAAACATTCTTCTTCAACTACCAAATAATTTATTTCATTGGATTCCAACTTTCTGCTAAGGAACAACACCAGGTGTTCGTGATCACCCATTCTTTGGGACAAAACCACTCCGATCCCCACCTCAGAGGCGTCCGTCTGGACTATAAATTCTTTCTGAAAGTCAGGTACCATTAAAACGGGGTTGCGGCAGAGCGCCTCCTGTAGGCTCCGGAAAGCCCGGTTTGCTGTATCACCCCATCTAACCATATTGGGTTCTGTAGCCTTAGTCATATCAGTCAGAGGGGCCGCTAAGGTAGCATAGTTGGGAATAAACCTCCGGTAATACCCAGTTAACCCTAAAAATGCCCTAACCTGCTTTTTATTGACAGGCCTAGGCCAAGAGTTTATGGCTTCAACCTTGGATATTTGGGGTTTCACCATACCCCTCCCTACTGTATAGCCCAAGTATTTGGCCTCTTCCAACCCCAAATTGCATTTGGTTGGATTAGCCATCAGGCCTGCTGCATGTATTGAATCCAATACCGCTTGGAGCTGAGACAAATGTGATTCCCAATCTGGACTGTGAATGACCACATCATCTAAATATGCTGCCGCATACGTCCTGTGTGGTCTAAGTATGTGGTCCATCAACCTTTGAAAGGTGGCAGGAGCACCATGCAGGCCAAAGGGCATCACTGTGTAGTGAAACAGACCATCTGGGGTTGCAAAGGCTGTTTTTTCTTTGGCACCCGGGGTCAAGGGAATCTGCCAGTAGCCCTTGGCTAAGTCAATAGTTGAAATATAGCGAGCATTCCCAATATTCTCTAACAATTCATCTACTCGGGGCATTGGGTATGCATCAAACTTTGAAATTTCATTAACCTTTCTAAAATCATTACAGAATCTCCAGGAGCCATCAGGTTTGGAAACCATGACTATAGGGCTGGACCACTCACTGTGGGATTCTTCAATAACCCCTGCCTCCAGCATTTCCTTAACCTCATTTCTAATAGTGTTCCTGCGAGCTTCTGGTACCCTGTAAGGCCTCATATTTACCTTCTTTCCTGGGAGAGACACAATGTTGTGAGAGACTAAATGGGTACGCCCCGGTATGCCTGAGAAAACTTCCCTATTACGTATTATCAAGTCGTTCACCTCCTTCAACTGGTCAGGTGACAAGGCAGCTGCAATATTCACCTTCGGTGTCCCTAGTGGCTGAGGGGGGTAAGTCAACATCAACACTTCCCTGTCCTTCCAGGCTTTTATTAAGTTGACATGATATATTTGTTCTGGGGGTCGGCGGCCGGGTTGCTGAACCTTATAGTTCACTTCCCGTATTCGCTCTATAATCTCATAAGGTCCCATCCACGTAGCCAGAAATTTACATTCTACAGTGGGAACCAACACCAACACCCTATCACCAGGCTGGAACACCCTCAGTGTAGCCTGACGATTATAGGCGAATTGTTGGTGTTCCTGTGCCTGCCTTAGGTGCTCTCTCACAATGGGAGTGACTGTGGCTATTCTCTCTTGCATAGCATTGATGTGCTCGACTACACTCCGGAAAGGAGTGGACTCGTGTTCCCACGTTTCACGGGCTATGTCTAATATCCCCCTGGGGTGCCTCCCATATAACAGTTCAAAAGGCGAAAAGCCCAGGGAAGCCTGTGGGACTTCCCTAATGGCAGACATCAAGTAGGGCAGCATGAATTCCCAATTTTTCCCATCCTTATCGATTACCTTTCTTAGCATGGACTTCAGGGTCCTATTAAATCTCTCAACCAACCCATCTGTTTGTGGGTGGTAGACTGATGTTCTCAACTGCTTAACCTGCAACAATTTACACAGATCGGTCATAACCTTAGACATAAAGGGTGTGCCCTGATCTGTTAATATCTCCCTCGGTATCCCCACCCTACTACACATCAACATTAGCTCTTTTGCAATACCTTTTGAAGCCATGGTCCGCAGTGGAATGGCTTCTGGGTACCTGGTGGCATATTCCAAAATAACCAGTATATACTGATGCCCTCTGGCTGATTTCGGGAGAGGTCCCACCACATTCATAGCTATCCTAGCAAAGGGGGTCTCTATGATGGGCAAAGGGACCAGTGGGCTTCTGAAGGCTGGTTTAGGAGCATGTAGTTGACATTCAGGACATGAGCTACAATGTTCTGTCACGTCTGCATGTACGCCTGGCCAGTAAAACCTCCTCAGGAGTCTATCCTTGGTTTTGTCCATCCCCAGATGTCCCCCCAGGATATGCCCATGTGCCAGATTGAGAACTGTTCGTCTGAATGGGGTGGGAACTAGCAATTGCTCCACAATGTCCACCCCTATCTTATTTACACGGTACAATAGGTCATTTTTTACCATAAAATAAGGATAAGCTGTTGGCGGGTCTGCAGTAGTCATAGGGGTCCCATTTACTACCTTCACATTTTCTTTAGCATAGTGTAGAGTGAGATCTCGCACCTGTGCGCTGCCAAAATCAGTGGGGAGTCCCTCTAACACTGACACTTCTACATTGTCAGCTTCAGGGGTCTCTATGAATGGATTCTCACCCACCCTGCTAGTGCTGGGTTCCTCACCCTCCATAGGGTCATCTACGTCACTACATTCCACCCCTATGTTTTCAGTTTAATTTTCCCCAACCAAAACCTTCACTGTCGACTCAACTGGAACCAGGTCTACTTTTAGCTCTAGTTGTGGGATCGAGGCAACTTCTGGCTTACAGTTTTCAGTGTGCATTTCCAATTTACTATGTTTTCTATCTAGTTTTCCAAAATTAGGAAAATATCGTCCCAGTATCACATCATATGGCATGTTGGGTACCACACCGACTTCGTAATCTAGTTTCCCGGCCTCTGTCTGTATGTTTACAAGGGCTGTGGGATAGGGGCGTGTGTCACCATGTGTGCATGTGATACTGAGCTCCTGATGTCTATCCAGCTTGTTGGTCGCTACTAATTTTTCTGTGACCAGTGTAACCATACTGCCAGAGTCGAGCAGAGCAGCCACTTCTTTCTCATCGACTATCACTGTACACATGTGTTTTGGATTAGGTACTCCGCCTATGAAAACATCCGTCCCAACAGGGCAGGCATAAAATACCGGTTTCTCTTTCCCCATATCACACACATTACATTGCATTGGTTCCTCTCTACCTGGGCAGTGGGCCGCAATATGTCCTACTTTGTCACAATTGTAGCAGACAATTGGTTGTGATGGTGACCCCCTATAACCCTTAGTCTCGGCTTTAGGCCCCACCTTTGCCCCCCCCAGTCTTGCTCTTTTCTTCCAACCCAGCGCGTCATGTTTCCCAGAGTACTTTGGAACCATCTTACCCGGTCCGCTGGCTCGTCATGGCCTGGGGAACGAGTTTTTAACCTCCGGTACATGCTCTGCTGCTCCGGCTGTATAGAACCGCTCTACAATGGCCACCAAGGTGTCAGCGGACAGCACCTCATTCTGGCCAACCCAGCGTCGAACGTCCTTGGGCAAACAGCGTTGGTAGTTGTCAAGGACTATGGCCTCCACCACCTCGGCTGATGAATGGACCTCTGGCTGTAGCCATTTCCTGGCCAGATGGATCAGATCAAACATCTGCGTTCGGATTGGTTGTCCTGGTTGGTAGGCCCACTGCTGAAACCGATGTGCCCTCACTGCGGTGGTCACGCCCAATCGGGTCATTATCTCCGCTTTCAATTTATCATAGTCCTGGGCGTCCTTCAGCTCCAGATCAAAGTACGCTTTCTGTGCATCCCCTGCCAGATAAGGTGCCACAAGCCCTGCCCAGGAATCTTTTGGCCATCCCTCTCTCTGCTGTCCTCTCAAAGGTCATAAGGAAGGCCTCAACATCGTCCTGTTTTGTCATTTTCTGCAGAAAGTGATTGGTGCGGGGAGTGGAATGGGTTGCAGCCCCCTGTGGACCAATCCTGGTTGCAAGTGCTTCAACACTCTCTTTCAGCTCTTTAGTCACCTTTTCCTGCTCTTCTCTAAACATTTTATTTGTATCATGCTGGACCTGCAGTGCTTCCTGATGCATCCGCATAGCATCCTGGTGAGCCACCTGCTGCACCCTGGTCGCTTCCTGTTGGGCTATTACAGCCTGTAGTTTTTTTTTTTTGGGATAAAAAAATTCACTCAGCCAGTCTGGGTTTCATGAGGTGCTGCCCGCATTCTACACCAAATGTGACAAAACGCCTTGGCTGTACACATGTGCGGGTCTTCTCTGTGATCTTCTTAGGAGTAAAAACCAGTCATGACCCAGGGAGGAGGTTGCAAATACAGGGCTGTGCCTGTATGTTTACTTCAAACAAAACAAATCTGAAAACAAAACCTAACTCACACTGGAGTTGTAACTAATCTTACATAATCATTCTATTTTAAACAAAGTCTGGAATAAATAAGTCTTGGCTTTCTCCTTATGAGCTACCTCTGTTTTCCAGATAACTCACCCTATTGTCTCTCACTTCTCTCTCTCTCAGGCCCGCCTTATATACCTGGTGAATAATTGAGGAAGTAACACCAAGTGACCACATTAGGTGCTAGAATGGCTGCCTGAGGGTTTCTGGGGAGTGTAGTTGCCTAGGGTCGGTATTCTACCCTAGAGTACACACCTTGCAGCAGACCTGGCCTGACATATCTGCCATGTATGACCCTGCCCCTTGGTTTGTCACAATACATACATACATACATATACACGGAAAATAAATAATAGAATTATGAATCACAATAAGATGTAATGAAGTACAGAAAAAGAAAATGTAATAAAATGTGATCTTTAATACATACAAATAAAGAAAATAGGTATACCATTTCCAGATTCCTTTTTTGAAATACAATGACATGCATTACAAACGAGTATTTACATTATATTTACAGCCGGTGCTCGTGTGTCACTGTGTCCCTCAGGCTGTGGTTGGCGCTGACATATTGGGCAGAATGTGTCCCTTATTTTGGGCTAAAGCTTTCTGTGGAGGGGAACGTGGATCAGTTTGTACCATTTTTGGGAGGATCTGCCTTGTTGGGGCGGAGCTGTGATCCAGGTGAACAGCAGATCGGGCATAGGTGGGCATGTGGGCAGAGGAGTAGGAAGGCCGGTCAAGCAAATAAGCTTGCTAAGGTACACAGCAGCAGCAAGCAGCCCCCCCATCCAGCCAGCCAGCCAGTCTGGCTGGCAGTGACTGAGTGGTTGATAGACGGCAAGCAACGGAATGTACGTGCTCTGTGATGTCATAGCAGTCAGCTGAGAGAGGCTCGTGATGTCATGGCTGAGCTGGCTGGCTGTCTGTCTGGCTGGCTCTGTGTGTGTGTGTGTGTGTGTGTGTGTGTGTGTGTGCGTGTGTCTGTCTGTCTGTCAATTCATTTCAATTCAATTCAAAGGTTCTTTATTGGCATGATCTATCACAATATTGCCAAAGCAGATACAAATGTTCTATCAATCAAGACAAAACATTGCAATACAAGATTCAGTGGAACAAATATAGTACACATTGAAATAAAATTAAGTAGGATATAAACCATATTTGTTGTTTGTATCAAAATTTGTGTCATGACATCAGAAAAATCACTGTTTTTATTTTGTTTTGCAAATGGAGTGCCACAGGCTGGTGTCTACACACTGTCTCGCAGGCTGTGGCAGGTGGATACATATTGCGCTGCTAAGAAGGCAGTGCGCTCCTCCTCTCCCAGCAGGACGGGGAGTTTGCAGCAATCGGGGATCATGCTGAACTCAGGGATATGCATTTTTAATATTTTAAAGTATGTCTCCCTGATTTTTGTGTATTTAGGGCAGGACAGCAGGAAATGCGCCTGTGTTTCGACCTCCCCTAGGTCACACTGGCTGCACAGCCGCTCTTCTCTGGCAACCCAGAATTTTCTGTAGCGGCCTTTTTCAATGGCGAGGCTGTGGTCACTGAGCCTGTATTTAGTTAGATTTTGTCTCTCTTTTATATTTTGGATTTTTAAGTATTCAGCCAATGTAATGTTTCTATTCAGGGCCCGGTAGCATTCCAATTTGTTTTGTAATTCTAATTCGTGTCTCTAATCTTTTGTGTATTTGCTTTTCAGGTACATGTCAATTTTCCCAATTGTTGTTGTTTTGGTCATTGTGTGTTCGGGCTCTGTGAGCCTCAGAGCCGTGGGGGCGTTTCTGTGTACGTGTAAGATGTTTTTATTAAATTCTAGGTGGAATATTTCCATGGGGCTTTTGTCCCAATTGTTGTTATTGAGGTTCATGAGGGGACCCCACACTTCGCTCCCATATAGCAGGATTGGTTGGATGATGGAGTTTAATATTTTAATCCAAATAGTTATTGGTATTGTTGTTTTCCCAAATTGTGTCTTTATGGCATAAAATGCCCGGCGTGCCTTGTCTTTTAATGCGTTTATAGCCAGGCTGAAGCTCCCTGACGCACTGATGGTCAGGCCAAGGTAGTTGTATCTGGTGCAGTGCTCTAATCCAGTGCTGCCCAGAGTGAAGCGGTACCTGTTTCCCTGAGATGGGGCTTTTTTCTGGAAAACCATAACTCTGGTCTTGTCCAGATTGACTGCCAGGGCCCATTTCTGACAGTACTGCTCTAGCAGCGCCAGGTTCTGCTGAAGCCCCTGCTCTGTAGGCGACAGCAGCACCAGGTCGTCTGCGTAGAGCAGGAACTTGATCTCTGTGTCATGGAGAGTTAGGCTGCGGGCGTCAGACTGCTCCAACACTGTGGCCAACTCGATGATGTAGATGTTGAACAGTGTTGGACTCAGACTGCAGCCCTGTCTCACTCCCCGCCCCTGAGTGAAGAACTCTGTTCTTGAGTTGCCAATTTGAACTCCGCATTTGTTTTCAGAATACATTGATTTAATGATGTCATAAACTTTACCCCCTACACCACTCTGTAGAAGTTTATAAAATAATCCCTTGTGCCAGATTGAGTCAAATGCCTTTCTAAAGTCTACAAAACAGGCAAATATTTTTCCTTTATTGTTTTGGGTATATTTATTTATGAGGGTGTGTAGAGTGTAAATATGATCGGTTGTGCGGTGTTTTGGTAGGAAGCCAATCTGACTCTTATTCAGGACACTGTGCTTGGTAAGGAAGGCCAGTATCTGGGCGTTGATGATACTGCAGAACACCTTCCCCAGGTTACTGCTCACACAGCTGCCCCAGTAGTTATTGGGGTCTAATTTGTCTCCACTTTTAAAAATCGGGGTGATCAATCCTTGATTCCCGACCTCAGGGAAACACCCGGCTCTCAGCACCAGGTTAAAGAGTTTGAGCAGAGCCTCCTGCAGCTGCGGGCTGCTGTGCTTCAGCATCTCAGGGCTGATGCTGTCGGGGCCGCTGGCTTTCCTGGGTTTGAGGATTTTGAGTTGATGTTTTAGTTCCTGTATTGTAAATGGATTATCTAAGGGATTTTGGTTATTCTTAATGATTTCTTCCAATTTATTTAGGTTTTTTAATATTTTAACCTGTTCTGGCTTTGGATTGTTTTCAACATTTTGGTAAAGTTTTTCAAAGTGTGTTTTCCAGATTTCTCCATTTTGAATTGGTATTTCATTTTTTGTTTTTGGGGTATTTATTCTGCCCATATAGTGGTCTTTTTTCTTACTGAGGAGTTGCTTGTAGTGCCGCAGGGCCTGGCAGTAGCTGAGGCGAGCCTCCTGGTTGTCGGGCTCTCTGTGTTTAGTGTTGGAGAGATGTCTCAGGTGTTTCCTAGAAGTTTCACACTCCTGGTCACACCACTGTTCTTTTTTTCTTTTAGACGATTTCATATTTTGGTTTTTAATTGTTTTAATGTTTGATTTTAAAGCCAGTCTCTCAAATATTTCATTCAGTGTTTTGGTGGCTGAGTTTATTCCGTTTTGGTTTATTTGATAGTGTGAGGATTGATATCTGTCTAACATGTTTTCAATCTCATCACTATTCAGGGCTCTTGTGTAGTTCTCTGTGCTGGGCTCTGACCATCTCTAACTGGGTGGCAGGGAGACCAGTTTTGTGGGAAGTTTGGCTCTGACTTGTGGCTGCGCTGATCTTTTTAGGTAAAGTGTTATTTGGCTGTGGTCTGATAGTGGAGATTGTTGTCTGACTATAAACGCATTGTTGGCTTGTGGGTCCAGGTCAGTTATGGCGTAGTCCACCACACTGCTGCCCAGAGCCGAGCAGTATGTGAATCTCCCCAGAGAGTACCCCCTGGTCCTGCCATTGATGATATATAGACCCAGGCTTTTACATAGGCGCACTACCTGCTTCCTGCTCTTGTTTACCACGCTGTCGTGGCTGTGTCAGTGTGGAGGTGTGTGTGTGGCACAGCGGGGAGTCTCCGAACAGGTGTGTGTTCCCCTCTGTATTGATGTAGTCCATCTCTCTGCCAGTCCTGGCATTGAGATCGCCACACAGCAGTACAGAGCCCAGGGTCTGGAAGTGGCAGATTTCGTTTTGAAGCTCATGAAAGCCTTCCTCATTATAGTAGGGGGAGTCTGCGGGTGGCATATAAATTGCACATAGGTATATATCTGTGTTATTTTGTAGGGTGTCTTTTCTGATTTTCATCCACAGGTGTGTGTCTCCTCTCTGTACTGGGCATAGGGCTGCTCGGAGCTCCTCCCTGTACCACACGATAATCCCCCACGAGGCCCTGCCACACCTGACTTTGGGTTTTTTATAGGAGGGCACAATCAGCTCCCTGTATCCATTGTATCCATCCAGTGTATAGACATATCTGCACAGCACCAAGTCTCTACAAGAATGAAAACATCTGAACTATTTACAGTGTTGATCAGTTCAGGGCCTGTGCTCTTCATTCCAAAAGTTGAGGAGCGTAAACCCTGCATATTCCAACTGCTTATTTTAAAGGACATGTTAATATATTTTATTATACTTGTCTCTTCTACATAAGAAAGTTTAATTTGTGATCTACAACTGATATTATATTACTATTAATAATTATATATGGATATACATAATAATCACACAAAGATTTTATCTTTGCATCAAAATATCAGAATAATTAAATCACATTTTTTCTTACTCTCCATCTCCACAACCATATATATGTGTGTTGAGGCTCAGTTAACTCAGCAGTGTGGTACAGATGACACTGAGGAGTTGCCTTATCTGGGCCAGCTGGGCAGCATCGGGCCTCCAGGCTCTGGAAGCCGCTGCTGCGTGGCTGTGTGGCTGTGCTGGTCCCCGGCTGTCCGCTCTGCTGTGCTGGACGGGCCCTCTGGGGATGGGGGGGTGGGGAATGGGGCCGCGGGGTCTCAGGGGCTGGGGCTGGGGTGGAGCCGGTGGCTGGGGATGTGGCCGGGGGCTGGGGGGTTTGCTCCTGGTCTCGAGGTGGGGGTGTGTGGGGTTTCGGCCCAGGGTTGTGTCCTTGAGGACCTTTGAGATGATCCTCACACCCGTCTTGTTGAGGTGGACGTGGTCATACAGGTGATGTGGCTGGATGTCTCAGTGGTGTGCCAGGTGGACGTTGGGGAGGAGGGCACATCTTCGGGACACTTCTGCGTTGATGGCCTGGATGATGTGCAGGGGCACGTCTGTGCGGGGCAGCAGTGTGGAGATGGAAATTTTGGCAGTTGGGAATTCCTCTGTGGCTTTCGTTGCTACCTGTCTCAGGGCTGAGGCCACATCGCCCCTGCGGGCACTCAGGTCGTTAGTGCCGGTGTGGATGAGGATGTGTTTGACTTGGCAAAGCCTCCTCTTGGAGAGCAGCTCCAGGGCTCTCTGTGCTGTGGAGCACCAAAGCTTTTTCACTTTTCGCCCAGGGAAGAGGCGCCTCTCAACCAGGAACTTCCCATTGGATTCGCTCAGAATGACCACCTCTGCGTTGACCTGCCTCTTCGGGTTTGCGTCGGGAGTGGTGGGGGCAGCGGGTGTGTTTTGGGGGAGTGGCGTTTCAGGGGGTTGTGTATTAGTGGCAGGTCTGGTGATAGTGGGTGTGTCAGGAGTGGTGGGGAGTGTGGGTGGATCAGTGGGTGCGTCAGGGGTTGGAGGTGTTGTGGGGTCAGTGCAGTGCAGTCTCTGTGCTCCAGTGATGTGTAGCTCCTCTCTTAGCTCCTCCAGCTGGCTCTGCAGGCTCCTTAGCTGGCTGTGCTGGGGTGTCCTGGTCAGCTCCTCCCTCGCTCTGCGCAGCTCCGTCCTCAGGGTTTGGCTCTGCTCCTCCAGGTCTCTCACTGCTGCTCTCAGCTCATGGATCTCAGCCTTGTGCTGCATCTTTAGTCTGTGCATCTCATCCCGGAGCTGATCGCACAAGGAGGTCTGGGCCAGGGTGCTCAAGGTCTGCTCCCTGAACTCCGCAAACTCCAGCTCCAGCACTGATAGGCATTCCTTTAGTGTTTTAATGTTGCTGGAGAGTTTTGGGGAGACAGGGGGGCAGTCTGTGGGAGATGGGGCACTGTCTGGCTCCGTGTGGCTGGGGGCAGACTGCAGGGTGGCCGGCTCTGGCTCTTGTTTCTCTACCTCAGTCTGCTGCTTTGAGGTGTGGAAGCCGAGAGCTAATTGGTCCAGGCTGCTCTCGCTGCCCTGCACCATGATGGTCCCGTTGTGGTATACATTAAAAGTGAGCATCACACTGTCTGTGTCTTTCTCTACCAGCACTGAGATCTGCCTGCCTCTGCTAATGCCCCTCTTGTTGTTATTGGGGTATGTCTGGCACAGGGTTTTGTGAAAGGCGGTGTAGAACAGTAGATTGTTCTTGACCCTGTTTTCTCCTTTACCGGTGTAGTCTAGGATGAGGGTCTAAGGAGATGCTCTCATCACAGCTTGTTTGTAGTCCTTCTTAGCCTGTGCAGAGCGAATGTCTTCAGGGTATCGGATTTCAAAAGGCAGCTCTGCAGTCAGACTGCTGTTCGATAGATTTCTATCAGTCTCAGTGGCAGTTGGGCTCTCTCCTACTGTCACTCTATTCAAATCGGAGCTCTGCATTTTCATTGGCTGAGTCAACTACTGAGAATGCTTATTTATTTTATTAATACATATTTTTTTGTTTAATTATTTGTCTCTTACCTCCAATTCTTGTCTTCAGCTTTTCTTTTCTGACTTTTCTTCCTGAACTGTCTCTCTGCTTTCTTCTTTTTGTGTTTCTCTTAAAATTATTATTTTTTGAATACTTTTTCTTCTGAATTTCTATTCCATGTCTTCTGTGTATGTTTATAGTGCTATATATTCATTTGTAAATCACAAACTAAATCCGCTTATGTATAAAAACAAATGTTTTTTAGGAGCTCATATTCCTCTCTCTCTCTCTCTCTCTCTCTCTCTCTCTCTCTCTCTCTCTCAATTCATTTCATTTGTATTGTCAAAGCAATTGGACATACATACACATACATACATATACACTCACCTAAAGGATTATTAGGAATACCTGTTCAATTTCTTCAATGCATTTAGGGGTGTGGTCCTGGTCAAGACAATCTCCTGAACTCCAAACTGAATGTCTGAATGGGAATGAAAGGTGATTTAAGCAATTTTGAGCGTGGCATGGTTGTTGGTGCCAGACGGGCCGGTCTGAGTATTTCACAATCTGCTCAGTTACTGGGATTTTCACGCACAACCATTTCTAGGGTTTACAAAGAATGGTGTAAAAAGGGAAAAACATCCAGTATGCGGCAGTCCTGTGGGCGAAAATGCCTTGTTGATGCTAGAGGTCAGAGGAGAATGGGGTGACTGATTCAAGCTGATAGAAGAGCAACTTTGACTGAAATAACCACTCGTTACAAACGAGGTATGCAGCAAAGCATTTGTGAAGCCACAACACGTACAACCTTGAGGCGGATGGGCTACAACAGCAGAAGACCCCACCGGGTACCACTCATCTCCACTACAAATAGGAAAAAGAGGTGAGACATTCAGATGGTAGAGTCAGAATTTGGCGTAAACAGAATGAGAACATGGATCCATCATGTCTTGTTACCACTGTGCAGGCTGGTGGTGTGGGGGATGTCTTCTTGGCACACTTTAGGCCCCTTAGTGCCAATTGGGCATCGTTTAAATGCTACGGCCTACCTGAGCATTGTTTCTGACCATGTCCATCCTTTTTTGACCACCATGTACCCATCCTCTGATGGCTACTTCCAGCAGGATAATGCACCATGTCACAAAGGTCGAATCATTTCAAATTGGTTTCTTGAACATGACATTGAGTTCACTGTACTAAACTGGCCCCCACAGTCACCAGATCTCAACCCAATAGAGCATCTTTGGGATGTGGTGGAACGGGAGCTTCGTGCCCTGGATGTGCATCCCACAAATCTCCATCAACTGCAAGATGCTATCCTATCAATATGGGCCAACATTTCTAAAGAATGCTTTCAGCACCTTGTTGAAGCAATGCCACGTAGAATTAAAACAGTTCTGAAGGCGAAAGGGGGTCAAACACAGTATTAGTATGGTGTTCCTAATAATCCTTTAGGTGAGTTCATCGTAGCTCTTAATACTCTCTTTCTGTCTGGAGGAGATATAATTGAAGTATTGTACACGTACCCGGCTACTTTCAACACCCATTGCTGCACTGATATTTTTCCCTCCATTTTTCTTTATCCATTTTTTTTTTGCTGGAAGTTCCGTCAATACCCGTCAGCCTTTAAGAGACATCATGCAGCCAGGCCTCTTGGCTTGTGGCCACACCGTCCTGAATGCGCCCAATCTCGTCAGATCTCGGAAGCTAAACGGGGCAGGGCCTGGTCAGTACTTGGATGGGAGACCTCCTAGAAATACCAGGTGCTGCAAGCTTTTTACGTCTCCTGGGTAACTTCATCGTAGCTCTTAATACTCTCTTTCTGTCTCCAGGAGATATAATTGAAGAATTGTACACGTATACGGCTACTTTCAACACCCTTTGCTGCACTGGTATATTTCCCTCTATTTTTCTTTTTTTTTTTTGCTGGCAGTTCCGTCAATACCCGCCAGCCTTTAAGAGACATCATGCAGCCAGGCATCTCGGCTTGCGGCCACACCATCCTGAACGCGCCCGATCTCGTCAGATCTCGGAAGCTAAACGGGGCAGGACCTGGTCAGTACATGAATGTGAGACCTCCTGGAAATACCTAGTGCTGCAAGCTTTTACGTCTCCTGGGTAACTTTATCGTAGCTCTTAATACTCTCTCTCTGTCTGGAGGAGATATAATTGAAGTATTGTACACGTATCCAGCTACTGTCAACATCCTTTGCTGCACTGATATTTTTCCATCCATTTTTCTTTTTTTATTTATTTTTTTTGCTGGAAGTTCCGTCAATACCCGCCAACCTTTAAGAGACATCATGCAGCCAGGCCTTTCTGCTTGTGGACACACCGTTCTGAATGCGCCCGATCTCGTCAGATCTCGGAAGCTAAACGGGGCAGGGCCTGGTCAGTACTTGGATGGGAGACCTCCTAGAAATACCAGGTGCTGCAAGCTTTTTACGTCTCCTGGGTAACTTCATCGTAGCTCTTAATACTCTCTTTCTGTCTCCAGGAGATATAATTGAAGAAGTGTACACGTACCCGGCTACTTTCAACACCCTTTCCTGCACTGATATTTTTCCCTCCATTTTTCTTTTTTTTTTTTTTTTTTCTTGCTGGAAATTCCGTCAATACCCGCCAGCCTTTAAGAGACATCATGCAGCCAGACATCTCGGCTTGCGGCCACACCGTCCTGAACGTGCCCGATCTTGTCAGATCTCTGAAGCTAAACGGGGCAGGACCTGGTCAGTACTTAAATGTGAGACCTCCAGGAAATACCAGGTGCTGCCAGCTTTTTACGTCTCCTGGGGAACTTCATCGTAGCTCTTAATACTCTCTTTCTGTCTGGAGAAGATATAATTGAAGAATTGTACACGTACCCGGCTACTTTCAACACCCTTTGCTGCACTGGTATTTTTCCCTCTATTTTTCTTTTTTTTTTTTGCTGCCAGTTCCGTCAATACCCGCCAGCCTTTAAGAGACATCATGCAGCCAGGCCTCTCGGCTTGCGGACACACCATCCTGAACGCGCCCGATCTCGTCAGATCTCGGAAGCTAAACGGGGCAGGACCTGCTCAGTACATGAATGTGAGACCTCCTGGAAATACCTCGTGCTGCAAGCTTTTACGTCTCCTGGGTAACTTTATCGTAGCTCTTAATACTCTCTATCTGTCTGGAGGAGATATAATTGAAGTATTGTACACGTACCAACCTACTGTCAACACCCTTTGCTGCACTGATATTTTTCCATCCATTTTTTTATTTTTATTTTATTTTATTTATTTTTTTTGCTTGAAGTTCTGTCAATACCCGCCATCCTTTAAGAGACATCATGCAGCCAGGCCTTTCGGCTTGTGGCCACACCGTCCTGAACGCGCACGATATCGTCAGATCTCTGAAGCTAAACGGGGCAGGGCCTGGTCAGTACTTGGATGGGAGACCTCCTAGAAATACCAGGTGCTGCAAGCTTTTTACGTCTCCTGGGTAACTTCATCGTAGCTCTTAATACTCTCTTTCTGTCTGCAGGAGATATTATTGAAGAATTGTACACGTACCCGGCTACATTCAACACCCTTTGCTGCACTGATATTTTTCCCTCCATTTTTCTTTATTTTTTTTTGCTGGAAGTTCCGTCAATATCCGCCAACCTTTAAGAGACATCATGCAGCCAGGCCTCTCGGCTTTGTGGCCACACCGTCCTGAATGCGCCCGATCTCGTAAGATCTCGGAAGCTAAACGGGGCAGGGCCTGGTCAGTACTTGGATGGCTGACCTCCTAGAAATACCAGGTGCTGCAAGCTTTTTACGTCTCCTGGGTAACTTCATCGTAGCTCTTAATACTCTCTTTCTGTCTGGAGGAGACATAATTGAAGTATTGTACACGTACCCAGCTACTGTCAACACCCTTTGCTGCACTAATATTTTTCCATCCATTTTTCTTTTTTTTTTTTTTTTTTTTTTTTTTTGCTGGAAGTTCCGTCAATACCCGCCAACCTTTAAGAGACATCATGCAGCCAGGCCTCTCGGCTTGTGGCCACACCGTCCTGAATGCGCCCGATCTCGTAAGATCTCAGAAGCTAAACGGGGCAGGGTCTGGTCAGTACTTGGATGGCTGACCTCCTAGAAATACCAGGTGCTGCAAGCTTTTTACGTCTCCTGGGTAACTTCATCGTAGCTCTTAATACTCTCTTTCTGTCTGCAGGAGATATAATTGAAGAACTGTACACGTACCCGGCTACTTTCAACACCCATTGCTGCACTGGTATTTCTCCCTCCATTTCTCTTTTTTTTTTTGCTGGCTGTTCCGTCAATACCCGCCAGCCTTTAAGAGACATCATGCAGCCAGGCCTCTTGGCTTGCGGCCACACCGTCCTGAACGCGCCCGATCTCGTCAGATCTCGGAGGCTAAACGGGGCAAGGCCTGGTCAGTACTTGGATGGGTGTCCTCCTGGAAATACCAGGTGCTGCAAGCTTTTTACGTCTCCTGGGTAACTTCATCGTAGCTCTTAATACTCTCTTTCAGTCTGGAGGAGATATAATTGAAGAATTGTACACGTACCTGGCTACTTTCAACACCCTTTGCTGCACTGATATTTTTCCCTCTATTTTTCTTTTTTTTTTTTCTGGCAGTTCCGTCGATACCCGCCAGCCTTTAAGAGACATCATGCAGCCAGGCATCTCGGCTTGCGGCCACACCGTCCTGAACGTGCCCGATCTTGTCAGATCTCGGAAGCTAAACGGGGCAGGACCTGGTCAGTACTTAAATGTGAGACCTCCAGGAAATACCAGGTGCTGCCAGCTTTTTACGTCTCCAGGGGAACTTCATCGTAGCTCTTAATACTCTCTTTCTGTCTGGAGAAGATATAATTGAAGAATTGTATACGTACCCGGCTACTTTCAACACCCTTTGCTGCACTGGTATTTTTCCCTCTATTTTTCTTTTTTTTTTTTGCTGCCAGTTCCGTCAATACCCGCCAGCCTTTAAGAGACATCATGCAGCCAGGCCTCTCGGCTTGCGGCCACACCATCCTGAACGCCCCCGATCTCTTCAGATCTTGGAATTTAAACGGGGCAGGGCCTGGTCAGTACTTGGATGGGTGACCTCCTGAAAATGCCAGGTGCTGCAAGCTTTTTACGTCTCCTGGGTAACTTCATCGTAGCTCTTAATACTCTCTTTCTGTCCGGAGGAGATATAATTGAAGAATTGTACACGTACCCGGCTACTTTCAAAACCCATTACTGCACTGATATTTTTCCCTCCATTTTTCTTTTTCTTTTTTTTTTTTTTTTTTTTTTTGCTGGAAGTTCTGTCAATACCCGCCAGCCATTAAGAGACATCATGCAGCCAAGCCTCTCGGCTTGCGGCCACACCGTCCTGAACGCGCCCGATCTCGTCAGATCTCGGAATTTAAACGGGGCAGGGCCTGGTCAGTACTTTTATGGGTGACCTTCTGGAAATACGAGGTGCTGCAAACTTTTTACGTCTCCTGGGTAACTTCATCGTAGCTCTTAATTCTCTCTTTCTGTCTGGAGGAGATATAATTGAAGAATTGTACACGTACCCGGCTACTTTCAACAGCCTTTGCTGCACTGATATTTTTCCCTCCATTTCTCTTTTTTTTTTTTGCTGGCTGTTCCGTCAATACCCGCCAGCCTTTAAGAGACATCATGCAGCCAGGCCTCTTGGCTTGCGGCCACACCGTCCTGAACGCGCCCGATCTCGTCAGATCTCGGAAGCCAAACGGGGCAGGGCCTGGTCAGTACTTGGATGGGTGTCCTCCTGGAAATACCAGGTGCTGCAAGCTTTTTACGTCTCCTGGGTAACTTCATCGTAGCTCTTAATACTCTCTTTCTGTCTGGAGGAGATATAATTGAAGAATTGTACACGTACCTGGCTACTTTCAAAACCCATTACTGCACTGATATTTTTCCCTCCATTTTTCTTTTACTTTTTTTTTTTTTTTTTTTTTTTTGCTGGAAGTTCCGTCAATACCCGCCAACCTTTAAGAGACATCATGCAGCCAAGCCTCTCGGCTTGTGGCCACACCGTCCTGAATGCGCCCGATCTCGTCAGATTTCGGAAGCTAAACGGGGCAGGGCCTGGTCAGTACTTGGATGGGAGGCCTCCTAGAAATACCAGGTGCTGCAAGCTTTTTACGTCACCTGGGTAACTTCATCGTAGCTCTTAATAGTCTCTTTCTGTCTGGAGGAGATATAATTCAAGTATTGTACACGTACCCGGCTACTTTCAACACCCTTTGCTGCACTGGTATTTCTCCCTCCATTTCTCTTTTTATTTTTGCTGGCAGTTCCGTCAATACCCGCCAGCCTTTAAGAGACATCATGCAGCCAGGCATCTCGGCTTGCGGCCACACCATCCTGAACGCGCCCGATCTCGTCAGATCTCGGAAACTGAATGGGGCAGGGCCTGGTCAGTACTTGGATGGGAGACCTCCTGGAAATACCAGGTGCTGCAAGCTTTTTACGTCACCTGGGTAACTTCATCGTAGCTCTTAATAGTCTCTTTCTGTCTGGAGGAGATATAATTCAAGTATTGTACACGTACCCGGCTACTTTCAACACCCTTTGCTGCACTGGTATTTCTCGCTCCATTTCTCTTTTTTTTTTTTGCTGGCAGTTCCGTCAATACCCGCCAGCCTTTAAGAGACATCATGCAGCCAGACGTCTCGGCTTGCGGCCACATCATCCTGAACGCGCCCGATCTCGTCAGATCTCGGAAGCTAAACGGGGCAGGAACTGGTCAGTACTTGAATGTGAGACCTCCTGGAAATACCTGGTGCTGCAAGATTTTACGTCTCCTGGGTCACTTTATCGTAGCTCTTAATTCTCTCTTTCTGTCTGGAGGAGATATAATTGAAGTATTGTACACGTACCCAGCTACTGTCAACACCCTTTGCTGCACTGATATTTTTCCATCCATTTTTCTTTTTTTTTTTTTTTTTTTTTTTTTTTTGCTGGCAGTTCCGTCAATATTCGCCAGCCTTTAAGAGACATCATGCAACCAGGCCTCTCGGTTTGCGGACACACAGTTCTGAATGAGCCCGATGTCAGAAGATCTCGGAAACTAAACGGGGCAGGACCTGGTCAGTACTTGGATGGGAGATCTTCTGGAAATACCAGGTGCTGCCAGCTTTTTACGTCTCCTGGGAAACCTCATCGTAGCTCTTAATACTCTCTTTCTGTCTGGAGAATATATAATTGAAGAATTGTACACGTACCCGGCTACTTTCAAAACCCTTTGCTGCACTGGTATTTTTCCCTCTATTTTTCTTTTTTTTTTTTGCTGGCAGTTCCGTCGATACCCGCCAGCCTTTAAGAGACATCATGCAGCCAGGCCTCTTGGCTTGAGGCCACACCGTCCTGAAGACGCAAGATCTCGTCAGATCTCGGAAGAAAAACTGGGCAGGGCCTGGTCAGTAATTGGATGGGTGACCTCCTGGAAATACCAGGTGCTGCAAGCTTTTTACATCTCCTGGGTAACTTCAGCGTAGCTCTTAATACTCTCATTCAGTCTGGAGGAGATATAATTGAAGAATTGTACATGTACCCGACTACTTTCAACACCCTGTCCTGCACTGATATTTTTCCCTCCATTTTTCTATTTATTTATTTTTTATTTTTTGCTGGAAGTTCCGTCAATACCCGCCAGCCTTTAAGAGACATCATGCAGCCAGGCCTCTTGGCTTGCGGCCACACCGTCCTGAACACGCCCGATCTCGTCAGATCTCGGAAGCTAAACGGGGCAGGGCCTGGTCAGTACTTGGATGGGAGACCTCCTGGAAATACCTGGTGCTGCAAGCTTTTTACGTCTCCTGGGAAACTTCATCGTAGCTCTTAATACTCTCTATCTGTCTGGAGGAGATATAATTGAAGTATTGTACACGTACCCGGCTATTTTCAACAGCCATTGCTGCACTGATATTTTTCCCTCCATTTTCCATTTTTTTTTTTTTTTTTTTTTGCTGGAAGTTCCGTCAATACCCGCCAGCCTTTAAGAGACATCATGCAGCCAGGCCTCTTAGCTTGCGGCCACACCGTCCTCAACGCGCCCGATCTCGTCAGATCTCGGAAGCTAACGGGGCAGGGCCTGGTCAGTACTTGGATGGGTGACCTCCTGGAAATACCAGGTGCTGCAAGCTTTTTACGTCTCCTGGGTAACTTCATCATAGCTCTTAATACTCTCTTTCAGTCTGTAGGAGATATTATTGAAGAATTGTACACGTACCCGGCTACTTTCAAAACCCTTTGCTGCACTGATATTTTTCCCTCCATTTTTCTTTTTTCTTTTTTTTTTTGCTGGAAGTTCCGTCAATACCCGCCAGCCTTAAAGAGACATCATGCAGCCGGGCCTCTTGGCCTTCAGCCACACCGTCCTGAATGCGCCCGATCTCGTCAGATCTCGGAAGCTAAAGGGGGCAGGACCTGGTCAGTACTTGGATGGGAGACCTCCTAGAAATACCAGGTGCTGCAAGCTTTTTACGTCTCCTGGGTAACTTCATCGTAGCTCTTAATACTCTCTTTCTGTCTCCAGGAGATATAATTGAAGAATTGTACACGTACCCGGCTACTTTCAACACCCTTTCCTGCACTGATATTTTTCCCTCCATTTTTCTATTTTTTTTTTTTTTCTTTTTGCTGGAAATTCCGGCAATACCCGCCAGCCTTTAAGAGACATCATGCAGCCATGCATCTCGGCTTGCGGCCACACCATCCTGAACGCGCCCGATCTCGTCAGATCTCGGAAGCTAAACGGGGCAGGACCTGGTCAGTACATGAATGTGAGACCTCCTGGAAATACCTGGTGTTGCAAGCTTTTACGTCTTCTGGGTAACTTTATCGTAGCTCTTAATACTCTCTATCTGTCTGGAGGAGATATAATTGAAGTATTGTACACGTACCCAGCTACTGTCAACACCATTTGCTGCACTGATATTTTTCCATCCATTTTTCTTTTTTTTTTTTTTTTTTGCTGGAAGTTCCGTCAATACCCGCCAACCTTTAAGAGTCATCATGCAGCCAGGCCTTTCGGTTTGCGGCCACACCGTCCTGAATGCGCCCGATCTCGTCAGATCTCGAAAGCTAAACGGGGCAGGGCCTGGTCAGTACTTGGATGGGAGACTTCCTAGAAATACCAGGTGCTGCAAGCTTTTTACGTCTCCTGGGTAACTTCATCGTAGCTCTTAATACTCTCTTTCTGTCTCCAGGAGATATAATTGAAGAATTGTACACGTACCCGGCTACTTTCAACACCCTTTGCTGCACTGGTATATTTCCCTCTATTTTTCTTTTTTTTTTGCTGGCAGTTCCGTCAATACCCGCCAGCCTTTAAGAGACATCATGCAGCCAGGCCTTTCGGCTTGCGGCCACACCGTCCTGAATGCGCCCGATCTCGTCAGATCTCGGAAGCTAAACGGGGCAGGGTGTGGTCAGTACTTGGATGGGAGACCTCCTAGAAATACCAGGTGCTGCAAGCTTTTTACGTCTCCTGGGTAACTTCATCGTAGCTCTTAATACTCTCTTTCTGTCTCCAGGAGATATAATTGAAGAATTGTACACGTACCCGGCTACTTTCAACACCCTTTGCTGCACTGGTATATTTCCCTATATTTTTCTTTTTTTTTTTGCTGGCAGTTCCGTCAATACCCGCCAGCCTTTAAGAGACATCATGCAGCCAGGCATCTTGGCTTGCGGCCACACCATCCTGAACGCGGCCGATCTCGTCAGATCTCGGAAGCTAAACGGGGCAGGGCCTGGTCAGCACTTGGATGGGAGACCTCCTAGAAATACCAGGTGCTGCAAGCTTTTACGTCTCCTGGGTAACTTTATCGTAGCTCTTAATACTCTCTCTCTGTCTGGAGGAGATATAATTGAAGTATTGTACACGTATCCAGCTACTGTCAACACCCTTTGCTGCACTGATATTTTTCCATCCATTTTTCTTTTTTCTTTTTTTCTTTTTATTTTTTTGCTGGAAGTTCCGTCAATACCCGCCAACCTTTAAGAGACATCATGCAGCCAGGCCTTTTGACTTGTGGCCACACCGTCCTGAATGCGCCCGATCTCGTCAGATCTCGGAAGCTAAACGGGGCAGGGCCTGGTCAGTACTTGGATGGGAGACCTCCTAGAAATACCAGGTGCTGCAAGCTTTTTACGTCTCCTGGGTAACTTCATCGTAGCTCTTAATACTCTCTTTCTGTCTCCAGGAGATATAATTGAAGAATTGTACACGTACCCGGCTACTTTCAACACCCTTTGCTGCACTGGTATATTTCCCTCTATTTTTTTTTTTTTTTTTGCTGGAAATTCCGTCAATACCCGCTAGCCTTTAAGAGACATCATGCAGCCAGACATCTCGGCTTGCGGCCACACCGTCCTGAACGCGCCCGATCTTGTCAGATCTCGGAAGCTAAACGGGGCAGGACCTGGTCAGTACTTAAATGTGAGACCTCCTGGAAATACCAGGTGCTGCCAGCTTTTTACGTCTCCTGGGTAACTTCATCGTAGCTCTTAATACTCTCTTTCTGTCTGGAGAAGATATAATTGAAGAATTGTACACGTACCCGTCTACTTTCAACACCCTTTGCTGCACTGGTATTTTTCCCTCAATTTTTCTTTTTTTGTTTTGCTGGCAGTTCCGTCAATACCCGCCAGCCTTTAAGAGACATCATGCAGCCAGGCATCTCGGCTTACGGCCACACCATCCTGAACGCGCCCGATCTCGTCAGATCTCGGAAGCTAAATGGGGCAGGACCTGGTCAGTACATGAATGTGAGACCTCCTGGAAATACCTTGTGCTGCAAGCTTTTACGTCTCCTGGGTAACTTTATCGTAGCTCTTAATACTCTCTATCTGTCTGGAGGAGATATAATTGAAGTATTGTACACGTACCCAGCTACTGTCAACACCATTTGCTGCACTGATATTTTTCCATCCATTTTTCTTTTTTTTTTTTTTTTGCTGGAAGTTCCGTCAATACCCGCTAACCTTTAAGAGGCATCATGCAGCCAGGCCTTTCGGCTTGTGGCCACACCGTCCTGAATGCGCCCGATCTCGTCAGATCTCGGAAGCTAAACGGGGCAGGGCCTGGTCAGTACTTGGATGGGAGACCTCCTAGAAATACCTGGTGCTGCAAGCTTTTACGTCTTCTGGGTAACTTTATCGTAGCTCTTAATACTCTCTTTCTGTCTCCAGGAGATATAATTGAAGAATTGTACACGTACCCGGCTAATTTCAACACCCTTTGCTGCACTGGTATATTTCCCTCTATTTTTCTTTTTTTTTTTCCTGGCAGTTCCGTCAATACCCGCCAGCCTTTAAGAGACATCATGCAGCCAGGCATCTCGGCTTGTGGCCACACCATCCTGAACGCGCCCGATCTCGTCAGATCTCGGAAGCTAAACGGGGCAGGACCTGGTCAGTACATGAAAGTGAGACCTCCTGGAAATACCTAGTGCTGCAAGCTTTTACGACTCCTGGGTAACTTTATCGTAGCTCTTAATACTCTCTCTCTGTCTGGAGGAGATATAATTGAAGTATTGTACACGTATCCAGCTACTGTCAACACCCTTTGCTGCACTGATATTTTTCCATCCATTTTTCTTTTTTCTTTTTTTCTTTTTTTTTTTTGCTGGAAGTTCCGTCAATACCCGCCAACCTTTAAGAGACATCATGCAGCCAGGCCTTTCGGCTTGCGGCCACACCGTCCTGAATGCGCCCAATCTCGTCAGATCTCGGAAGCTAAACGGGGCAGGGCCTGGTCAGTACTTGGATGGGAGACCTCCTAGAAATACCAGGTGCTGCAAGCTTTTTACGTCTCCTGGGTAACTTCATCGTAGCTCTTAATACTCTCTTTCTGTTTCCAGGAGATATAATTGAAGAATTGTACACGTACCCGGCTACTTTCAACACCCTTTGCTGCACTGGTATATTTCCCTCTATTTTTCTTTTTTTTTTTGCTGGCAGTTCCGTCAATACCCGCCAGCCTTTAAGAGACATCATGCAGCCACGCATCTTGGCTTGCGGCCACACCATCCTGAACGCTCCCGATCGCGTCAGATCTCGGAAGCTAAACGGGGCAGGGCCTGGTCAGTACTTGGATGGGAGACCTCCTAGAAATACCAGGTGCTGCAAGCTTTTTACGTCTCCAGGGTAACTTCATCGTAGCTCTTAATACTATCTTTCTGTCTCCAGGAGATATAATTGAAGAAGTGTACACGTACCCGGCTACTTTCAACACCCTTTGCTGCACTGGTATATTTCCCTCTATTTTTCTTTTTTTTTTTGCTGGCAGTTCCGTCAATACCCGCCAGCCTTTAAGAGACATCATGCAGCCAGGCATCTCGGCTTGCGGCCACACCATCCTGAACGCGCCCGATCTCGTCAGATCTCGGAAGCTAAACGGGGCAGGACCTGGTCAGTACATGAATGTGAGACCTCCTGGAAATACCTCGTGCTGCAAGCTTTTACGTCTCCTGGGTAACTTTATCGTAGCTCTTAATACTCTCTATCTGTCTGGAGGAGATATAATTGAAGTATTGTACACGTACCCAGCTACTGTCAACACCCTTTGCTGCACTGATATTTTTCCATCCATTTTTTTTTTTTTTTTTTTTGCTGGAAGTTCCGTCAATACCCGCCAACCTTTAGGAGACATCATGCAGCCAGGCCTTTCGGCTTGTGGCCACACCGTCCTGAATGCGCCCGATCTCGTCAGATCTCGGAAGCTAAACGGGGCAGGGCCTGGTCAGTACTTGGATGGGAGACCTCCTAGAAATACCAGGTGCTGCAAGCTTTTTACGTCTCCTGGGTAACTTCATCGTAGCTCTTAATACTCTCTTTCTCTCTCCAGGAGATATAATTGAAGAATTGTACACGTACCCGGCTACTTTCAACACCCTTTCCTGCACTGATATTTTTCCCTCCATTTTTCTATTTTTTTTTTTTTTTTTTGCTGGAAATTCCGTCAATACCCGCCAGCCTTTAAGAGACATCATGCAGCCAGGCATCTCGGCTTGCGGCCACACCATCCTGAACTCGCCCGATCTCGTCAGATCTTGGAAGCTAAACGGGGCAGGACCTGGTCGGTACATGAATGTGAGACCTCCTGGAAATACCTGGTGCTGCAAGCTTTTACGTCTCCTGGGTAACTTTATCGTAGCTCTTAATACTCTCTATCTGTCTGGAGGAGATATAATTGAAGTATTGTACACGTACCCAGCTACTGTCAACACCCTTTGCTGCACTGATATTTTTCCATCCATTTTTTTTTTTTTTTTTTTTTTTGCTGGAAGTTCCGTCAATACCCGCCAACCTTTAAGAGACATCATGCAGCCAGGCCTCTCGGCTTGCGGCCACACCGTCCTGAATGCGCCCGATCTCGTCAGATCTCGGAAGCTAAACGGGACAGGGCCTGGTCAGTACTTGGATGGGAGACCTCCTAGAAATACCAGGTGCTGCAAGCCTTTTACGTCTCTTGGGTAACTTCATCGTAGCTCTTAATACTCTCTTTCTGTCTCCAGGAGATATAATTGAAGAATTGTACACTTACTAGGCTACTTTCAACACCCTTTGCTGCAATGATATTTTTCCCTCCATTTTTCTTTTTATTTTATTTTTTTGCTGGAAGTTCCGTCAATATCCGCCAGCCTTTAAGAGACATCATGCAGCCAGGCCTCTTGGCTTGTAGTCACACCGTCCTGAACGCGCCCGATCATATCAGATTTCGGAAGCTAAACGGGGCAGGGCCTGGTCAGTACTTGGATGTGTGACCTCCTGGAAATACCAGGTGCTGCAAGCTTTTTACGTCCCCTGGGTAACTTCATCGTAGCTCTTTATACTCTCTATCTGTCTGGAGGAGATATAATTGAAGAATTGTACACGTACCCGGCTACTTTCAACACCCTTTGCTGCACTGATATTTTTCCCTCCATTTTCCTTTTTTTTTTGTTTTTTTTTTGCTGGAAGTTCCGTCAATACCCGCCAGCCTTTAAGAGACATCATGCAGCCAGGCCTCTTGGCTTGCGGCCACACCGTCCTGAACGCGCCCGATCTCGTCAGATCTCGGAAGGTAAACGGGGCAGGGCCTGGTCAGTACTTGGATGGCTGACCTCCTAGAAATACCAGGTGCTGCAAGCTTTTTACGTCTCCTGGGTAACTTCATCGTAGCTCTTAATACGCTCTTTCTGTCTGGAGGAGATATAATTCAAGTATTGTACACGTACCCGGCTACTTTCAACACCCTTTGCTGCACTGGTATTTCTCCCTCCATTTCTCTTTTTTTTTATTGCTGGCAGTTCCGTCAATACCCGCCAGCCTTTAAGAGACATCATGCAGCCAGGCATCTCGGCTTGCGGCCACACCGTCCTGAACGCGTCCGATCTCGTCAGATCTCGGAAGCTAAACGGGGCAGGGCCTGGTCAGTACTTGGATGGGAGACCTCCTGGAAATACCAGGTGCTGCAAGCTTTTTACGTCTGCTGGGTAAGTTTATCGTAGCTCTTAATACTCTCTTTCTGTCTGGAGGAGATATAATTGAAGTATTGTACGCGTACCCGGCTACTTTCAACACCCATTGCTGCACTGATATTTTTCCCTCCATTTTTCTTTTTTTTTTTTTTTTGCTGGAAGCTCCGTCAATACCCGCCAACCATTAAGACACATCATGCAGCCAGGCCTCTCGGCTTGCGGCCACACCGCCCTGAACACCCTCAATCTCGTCAGACCTCGGAAGCTGAACGGGGCAGTGCCTGTTCAGTACTTGCATGGGAGACCTGCTGGAAATAAAAGGTGCTGCAAGCATCTTACGTCTCCTGAGTAACTTCATCGTAGCTCTTAATACTCTCTTTCTGTCTGGAAGAGATATAATTGAAGAATTGTACACGTACCCGGCTACTTTCAACACCCTTTGCTGCACTGATATTTTTCCCTCCATTTTTCTTTTTTCTGTTTTTGTTGCTGGCAGTTCCGTCAATACCCGCCAGCCATTAAGAGACATCATGCAGCCAGGCCTCTCGGCTTGCGGCCACACCGTCCTGAACGCGCCCGATCTCGTCAGATCTCGGAATTTAAACGGGGCAGGGCTTGGTCAGTACTTTTATGGGTGACCTTCTGGAAATACGAGGTGCTGCAAACTTTTTACGTCTCCTGGGTAACTTCATCGTAGCTCTTAATTCTCTCTTTCAGTCTGGAGGAGATATAATTGAAGAGTTGTACACGTACCTGGCTACTTTCAACACCCTTTGCTGCACTGATATTTTTACCACCATTTCTCTTTTTTTTTATTTGCTGGATGTTCTGTCACAACCCGCCAACCATTAAGAGACATCATGCAGCCAGGCCTCTCGGCTTGCAGCCACACCGTCCTGAACGCCCCCGATCTCATCAGATCTTGGAATTTAAACGGGGCAGGGCCTGGTCAGGACTTGGATGGGTGACCTCCTGGAAATGCCAGGTGCTGCAAGCTTTTTACGTCTCCTGGGTAACTTCATCGTAGCTCTTAATACTCTCTTTCTGTCTGGAGGAGATATAATTGAAGAATTGTACACGTACCCGGCTACTTTCAAAACCCATTACTGCACTGATATTTTTCCCTCCATTTTTCTCTTTCTTTATTTATTTATTTATTTTTTTGCTGGAAGTTCCGTCAATACCCGTCAGCCTTTAAGAGACATCATGCAGCCAGGCCTCTTGGCTTGCGGCCACATTGTCCTGAACGCGCCCGATCTCGTCAGATCTGGGAAGCTAAACGGGGCAGGGCCTGATCAGTACTTGGATGGGAGACCTCCAGGAAATACCTGGTACTGCAAGCTTTTAACGTCTCCTGGGAAACTTCATCGTAGCTCTTAATACTCTCTATCTGTCTGGAGGTGTTATAATTGAGGAATTGTACATGTACCCGGCTACTTTCAACAGCCTTTGCTGCACTGGTATTTTTCCCTCTATTTTTCTTTTTTTTTTTGCTGGCAGTTCCGTCAATACCCGCCAGCCTTTAAGAGACATCATGCAGCCAGGCCTCTCGGCTTGCGGCCACACCGTCCTGAACGCGCCCGATCTCGTCAGATCTCGGAATTTAAACGGGGCAGGGCCTGGTCAGTACTTTTATAGGTGACCTTCTGGAAATACGAGGTGCTGCAAACTTTTTACGTCTCCTGGGTAACTTCATCGTAGCTCTTAATTCTCTCTTTCTGTCTGGAGGAGATATAATTGAAGAGTTGTACACGTACCTGGCTACTTTCAACACCCTTTACTGCACTGATATTTTTACCACCATTTCTCTTTTTTTTTATTTGCTGGATGTTCCGTCACAACCCGCCAACCATTAAGAGACATCATGCAGCCAGGCCTCTCGGCTTGCAGCCACACCGTCCTGAACGCCCCCGATCTCATCAGATCTTGGAATTTAAACGGGGCAGGGCCTGGTCAGTACTTGGATGGGTGACCTCCTTGAAATGCCAGGTGCTGCAAGCTTTTTACGTCTCCTGGGTAACTTCATCGTAGCTCTTAATACTCTCTTTCTGTCTGGAGGAGATATAATTGAAGAATTGTACACGTACCCGGCTACTTTCAAAACCCATTACTGCACTGATATTTTTCCCTCCATTTTTCTTTTTCTTTCTTTATTTTTTATTTTTTGCTGGAAGTTCCGTCAATACCCGTCAGCCTTTAAGAGACATCATGCAGCCAGGCCTCTTGGCTTGCGGCCACATTGTCCTGAACGCGCCCGATCTCGTCAGATCTCGGAAGCTAAACGGGGCAGGGCCTGATCAGTACTTGGATGGGAGACCTCCAGGAAATACCTGGTGCTGCAAGCTTTTAACGTCTCCTGGGAAACTTCATCGTAGCTCTTAATACTCTCTATCTGTCTGGAGGTGTTATAATTGAGGAATTGTACATGTACCCGGCTACTTTCAACAGCCTTTGCTGCACTGGTATTTTTCCCTCTATTTTTCTTTTTTTTTTTGCTGGCAGTTCCGTCAATACCCGCCAGCCTTTAAGAGACATCATGCAGCCAGGCCTCTTGGCTTGCGGCCACATTGTCCTGAACGCGCCCGATCTCGTCAGATCTCGGAAGCTAAACGGGGCAGGGCCTGATCAGTACTTGGATGGGAGACCTCCAGGAAATACCTGGTGCTGCAAGCTTTTAACGTCTCCTGGGAAACTTCATCGTAGCTCTTAATACTCTCTATCTGTCTGGAGGTGTTATAATTGAGGAATTGTACATGTACCCGGCTACTTTCAACAGCCTTTGCTGCACTGGTATTTTTCCCTCTATTTTTCTTTTTTTTTTTGCTGGCAGTTCCGTCAATACCCGCCAGCCTTTAAGAGACATCATGCAGCCAGGCGTCTCGGCTTGCGGCCACACCATCCTGAACGCGCCCGATCTCGTCAGATCTCGGAAGCTAAACGGGGCAGGACCTGGTCAGTACTTGATTGTGAGAACTCCTGGAAATACCTAGTGCTGCAAGCTTTTACGTCTCCTGGGTAACTTTATTGTTGCTCTTTATACTCTCTATCTGTCGGGAGGAGATATAATTGAAGTATTATACACGTACCCGTCTACTTTCAACACCCTTTGCTGCACTGATATTTTTCCCTCCATTTTTCTTTTTCTTTTTATTTTTTTATTTTTTTTTGCTGGAAGTTCCGTCAATACCCGCCAGCCTTTAAGAGACATCATGCAGCCAGGTCTCTTGGCTTGCGAACACACAGTCCTGAACGCGCCCGATCTCGGAAGATCTCGGAAACTAAATGGGGCAGGACCTGGTCAGTACTTGGATGGGAGATCTTCTTGAAATACCAGGTGCTGCCAGCTTTTTACGTCTCCTGGGGAACTTCATCGTAGCTCTTAATACTCTCTTTCTGTCTGGAGAATATATAATTGAAGTATTGTACACGTACCCGGCTACTTTCAAAACCCTTTGCTGCACTGGTATTTTTCCCTCTATTTTTCTTTTTTTTTTTTTGCTGGCAGTTCCGTCGATACCAGCCAGCCTTTAAGAGACATCATGCAGCCAGGCGTCTCGGCTTGCTGCCACACCATCCTGAACGCGCCCGATCTCGTCAGATCTCGGAAGCTAAACGGGGCATGACCTGGTCAGTACTTGAATGTGAGACCTCCTGGAAATACCTGGTGCTGCAAGCTTTTACGTCTCCTGGGTAACTTCATCGTAGCTCTTAATACTCTCTATCTGTCTGGAAGAGATATAATTGAAGTATTGTACACGTACCCAGCTACTGTCAACCCCCATTGCTGCACTGATATTTTTCCCTCCATTTTTCTATTTATTTATTTTTTATATTTTGCTGGAAGTTCCGTCAATACCCGCCAGCCTTTAAGAGACATCATGCAGCCAGGCCTCTTGGCTTGCGGCCACACCGTCCTGAACACGCCCGATCTCGTCAGATCTCGGAAGCTAAACGGGGTAGGACCTGGTCAGTACTTGGATGGGAGACCTCCTGGAAATACCTGGTGCTGCAAGCTTTTTACGTCTCCTGGGAAACTTCATCGTAGCTCTTAATACTCTCTATCTGTCTGGAGGAGATATAATTGAAGTATTGTACACGTACCCGGCTACTTTCAACAGCCTTTGCTGCACTGATATTTTTCCCTCCATTTTCCATTTTTTTTTTTTTTTTTTTTTGCTGGAAGTTCCGTCAATACCCGCCAGCCTTTAAGAGACATCATGTAGCCAGGCCTCTCGGCTTGCGGCCACACCGTCCTGAATGCGCCCGATCTCGTCAGATCTCGGAAGCTAACGGGGCAGGGCCTGGTCAGTACTTGGATGGGTGACCTCCTGGAAATACCAGGTGCTGCAAGCTTTTTACATCTCCTGGGTAACTTCATCATAGCTCTTAATACTCTCTTTCAGTCTGTAGGAGATATTATTGAAGAATTGTACACGTACCCGGCTGCTTTAAAAACCCTTTGCTGCACTGATATTTTTCCCTCCATTTTTCTTTTATCTTTTTTTTTTTGCTGGAAGTTCCGTCAATACCCGCCAGCCTTAAAGAGACATCATGCAGCCAGGCCTCTCGGCTTTCGGCCACACCGTCCTGAACGCGCATGATATCGTCAGATCTCGGAAGCTAAACGGGGCAGGACCTGGTCAGTACTTGAATGTGAGACCTCCTGGAAATACCAGGTGCTGCAAGCTTTTACGTCTCCTGGGTAACTTTATCGTAGCTCTTAATACTCTCTTTCAGCCTGCAGGAGATATAATTGAAGAATTGTACACGTACCCGGCTACTTTCAACACCCTTTCCTGCACTGATATTTTTCCCTCCATTTTTCTATTTTTTTTTTATTTTTTTTGCTGGAAGTTCCGTCAATACCCGCCAACCTTTAAGAGACATCATGCAGCCAGGCCTTTCGGGTTGTGGCCACACCGTCCTGATTGCGCCCGATCTCGTCAGATCTCGGAAGCTAAACGGGGCAGGGCCTGGTCAGTACTTGGATGGGAGACTTCCTAGAAATACCAGGTGCTGCAAGCTTTTTACGTCTCCTGGGTAACTTTATCGTAGCTCTTAATACTCTCTATCTGTCTGGAGGAGATATAATTGAAGAATTGTACACGTACCCGGCTACTTTCAACACCCTTTGCTGCACTGGTATATTTCCCTCTATTTTTCTTTTTTTTTTTTGGTGGCAGTTCCGTCAATACCCGCCAGCCTTTAAGAGACATCATGCAGCCAGGCATCTCGGCTTGCGGCCACACCATCCTGAACGCGCCCGATCTCGTCAGATCTCGGAAGCTAAACGGGGCAGGGCCTGGTCAGTACTTAGATGGGAGACCTCCTGGAGATACCAGGTGCTGCAAGCTTTTTACATCACTTGGGTAACTTCATCGTAGCTCTTAATACTCGCTTTCTGTCTGGAGGAGATATAATTGAAGAATTGTACACGTACCCAGCTACATTTAACACCCTTTGCTGCACTGATATTTTTCCCTCCATTTTTCTTATTTCTTTTTTTTTTGCTGGAACTTCCGTCAATACCCGCCAGCCTTTAAGAGACTTCATACATCCAGGCCTCTTGGCTTGCGGCCACACCGTCCTGAACGCGCCCGATCTCGTCAGATCTCGGAAGCTGAACGGGGCAGGGCCTGGTCAGTACTTGGATGGGTGACCTCCTGGAAATACCAGGTGCTGCAAGCTTTTTTCGTCACTTGGGTAACTTCATCGTAGCTCTTAATACTCTCTTTCTGTCTGGAGGAGATATAATTGAAGAATTGTACACGTACCCGGCTACTTTCACCACTCTTTGCTGCAGTGATATTTTTCCCTCCATTTTTCTTATTTCTTATTTTTTTTGCTGGAAGTTCCATCAATACCCGCCAGCCTTTAAGAGACATCATGCAGCCAGACCTCTTTGTTTGCGGCCACACCGTCCTGAACGTGCCCGATTTCGTCAGATCTCGGTACCTAAACGGGGCAGGGCCTGGTCTGTTCTTGGATGGGAGACCTCCTGGAAATACCAGGTGCTGCAAGCTTTTTACGTCTCCTGGGGAACTTCATCGTAGCTCTTAATACTCTCTTTCTGTCTGGAGGAGATATAATTGAAGAATTGTACACGTACCCGGCTACTTTCAACACCCTTTCCTGCACTGATATTTTTCCATCCATTTTTCTATTTTTTTTATTATTTTTTTTTGCTTGAAGTTCCGTCAATACCCGCCAGCCTTTAAGAGACATCATGCAGCCAGTCCTCTTGGCTTGAGGCCACACCGTCCTGAATACGAAAGAACTCGTCAGATCTCGGAAGAAAAACTGGGCAGGGCCTGGTCAGTAATTGGATGGGTGACCTCCTGGAAATACCAGGTGCTGCAAGCTTTTTACGTCTCCTGGGTAACTTCAGCGTAGCTCTTAATACTCTCATTCAGTCTGGAGGAGATATAATTGAAGAATTGTACACGTACCCGGCTACTTTCAACACCCTTTGCTGCACTGATATTTTTCCCTCAATTTTTCTATTTTTTTTATTATTTTTTTTTGCTGGAAGTTCCATCAATACCCTCCAGCCTTTAAGAGACATCATGCAGTCAGGCCTCTTGGCTTCCAGCCACACCGTCCTGAACGCGCCTGATCTCGTCAGATCTCGGAAGCTAAACGGGGCAGGGCCTGGTCAGTACTTAGATGGTGACCTCCTGGAAATACCAGGTGCTGCAAGCTTTTTACGTCTCCTGGGTAACTTCATCGTAGCTCTTAATACTCTCTTTCAGTCTGGAGGAGATATAATTGAAGAATTGTACACGTACCCGGCTACTTTCAACACCCTTTCCTGAACTGATATTTTCCACTCCATTTTTATTATTTCTTCTTTTTTTTGCTGGAAGTTCCGTCAATACCCTCCAGCCTTTAAGAGACATCATGCAGCCAGGCCTCTTGGCATGCGGACACATTGTCCTGAACGCGCCAGAACTCATCCGATCTCGGAAGCTAAACGGGGCAGGACCTGGTCAGTACTTGAATGTGAGACCTCCTAGAAATACCTGGTGCTGCAAGCTTTTACGTCTCCTGGGTAACTTCATCGTAGCTCTTTATACTCTCTTTCTGTCTGGAGGAGATATAATTGAAGTATTGTACACATACCCGGCTACTTTTAACACCCTTTGCTGCACTGATATTTTTCCCTCCATTTTTCTTTTTTCATTTTTTTTTGCTGGAAGTTCTGTCAATACCCTCCAGCCATTTAGAGACATCATGCAGCCAGGCCTCTTGGCTTGCGGCCACACCGTCCTGAACGCGCCCGATCTCGTCAGACCTTGGAAACTAAATGGGCCAGGGCCTGGTTAGTACTTGGATGGGTGACCTCCTGGAAATACCAGGTGATGCAAGCTTTTTACTTATCCTGTGTAACTTCATCGTAGCTCTTAATACTCTCTTTCAGTCTGGAGGAGATATAATTGAAGAATTGTACACGTACCCGGCTACTTTCAACATCCTTTGCTGCACTGATATTTTTCCCTCCATTTTTCTTTTTTCTTTTTTTTTTTGCTGGAAGGTCCGTCAAAACCCGCCCGCCTTTAAGAGACATCATGCTGCCAGGCCTCTCGGCTTGCGGCCACGCCGTCCTGAACGCGACCGATCTCATCAGATCTCGGAAGCTAAACAGGGCAGGGCCTGGTCAGTACTTGGATGGGTGACCTCCTGGAAATACCAGGTGCTGCAAGCTTTATACGTCTCCTGGGTAACATCATCGTAGATCTTAATACTCTCTTTCTGTCTGGAGGAGATATAATTGAAGAAATGTACACGTACCCGGCTACTTTCAACACCCTTTGCTGAACTGATATTTTTCCCTCCATTTTTCTTTTTTTATTTGCTGGAAGTTCCGTCAACACCCGTCAGCCTTTAAGAGACATCATGCAGCCAGGCCTCTCGGCTTGCGGCTACACCGTCCTGGACGCACCCCGTCTCGTCAGATCTCGGAAGCTAAACGGGGCATGGCCTGGTCAGTACTTGGATGGGAGATCTCCTAGAAATACCAGGTGCTGCAAGCTTCTTACGTCTCCTGGGTAACTTCATCGTAGTTCTTAATACTCTCTTTCTGTCTGGAGGAGATATAATTGAAGAATTGTACACGTTCCCGGCTACTTTCAACACCCTTTCCTGCACTGTTATTTTTCCCTCCATTTTTTTATTTTTTTATTTTTTATTTTTTGCTGGAAATTCCGTCAATACCCGCCAGCCTTTAAGAGACATCATGCAGCCAGGCATCTCGGCTTGCGGCCACACCGTCCTGAACGTGCCCGATTTCGTCAGACCTTGGAAACTAAACGGGCCAGGGCCTGGTTAGTACTTGGATGGGTGACCTCCAGGAAATACCAGGTGATGCAAGCTTTTTACGTCTCCTGGGTAACTTCATCGTAGCTCTTAATACTCTTTATCTGTCTGGAGGAGATATAATTGAAGTATTGTACACTTTGTCTTAGGGACAGTCTGGCTAGCAGTGACTGAGTGGTTGACAGACGACAAGCAACGGAATGTACGTGCTCTGTGATGTCATAGCAGTCAGCTGAGAGAGGCTCGTGATGTCATCGCTGAGCTGTCTGTCTGTCTGTCTGTCTCTCTCTCTCTCTCTCTCTCTCTCTTCCTCTCAATTCAATTCATTTGTATTGTCAAAGCAATTGGACATACATACATACATACATATATATATATATATATATATATATATATATATATATACATACATACATCCATACATGCTAGAAAGTCATTACTATGTTATCTTAAAGGCTAACTAAGCAGAACATATATCATTATAGAACAGAGTTCATAGGTCAACACATGGTTTTAGGGAACAGGCACGTAGGTCGTACCGTTTGACAATGTCTCCAAGGTTCTCATCGTAAATAACAAACAGAAATCAAACTATCTTCTGGGCTGACCTTCTAGCTTGACCGTATCTTTCTTAAGTATACAAGAGAGAAAAACAGGTGTAAGAAAATAATTTCTAATTTTCCTTCTACACATATATACATACATACATACATATGTAGCGTTATGTTGGGTGTATTTGGATAAGAGCATTTGGGCTCTGAGCTGAAGCACTGATCTAAAGAAGACCTCTCCCCCCCAAAGTTATCAGATTTCCTTAGCTCATCAGCTTGGAACTGGTTTGCATCAAAGTGACAGTTTTGGGGAGGATGGCACCGAGAAGAGGCCAAATAGTTTGGAATTCTGCTATGAGATGTCTGGAGAAAGGGGCCTCTAGGTGATAAAAACTCTTTGAAGTGGATGAGAGCCGAAATCCCGACATAGAGCTACGAACCCAGGCCAACCGGCATTTCCAAAAGATGGCATGGATTGACATCAGTCATAAATAAAGCCTCCCTCCAATAGGACACTGGGGGCTGAAACCGAAATCCAATCTCAAGAACTCAGGGACCAATCACCTACTGATCTGACAGACTATAAGGAACAGCGGACAGTCTTTCTCTCTCTCTCTCTCTCACCTGAACCAGAAACTCGCTGCCACAGCTCAACCTGTAGCTCTGTTGCCAGAACCGGAATCAGAAACCAACCAAGTCTTTGCCGGCAACAGAAGAGTTAAACTGGGAGAAGGAGATTGAGCGAAGAATTATTTTAAAGGACTTTATTAAATAAATAACTTCACAGACCCACCTGATCAGTGGAGTTTTACAGCTGGACAATTGACTAAGTCGACTGAATACGAAAGTGTCAGTCACTTAAATAGCTATTTGAGTCTTAAGAAACTTGACCCTTGGAACAAACAGGGCCCTGCTTTCCTCAAAGACTTTGTCTTCAAGTAACTATGGTGGAACCCTGCTTACAAAGAAGATTTTGTGCACAACCTTGGAGCCTTCAAACCAATGGAAAATCTGTTTGGAAAAGACTCTACATTCGCGAAACCCCAACTTCCAGGTGCATCGACTGAGTGGAAGTTCTTGGACAAAGCCGAACCGGACTGCCTTTGTTCCAAACCACACGGACCTCGTGCCGTGTGCTGTTATCTGAGCCCGAAGCCAGAGAGGCCTCTCTGCGACGAAGTTCACATAAGTTTAACAGTTTGGAGTTTGTGATTCATGACATTTGAGAAATCAATTAGAAATGTTAATCTGTGATTCATAACTCTAGAATGTGTAATATCATTTAGTTTTCTTAAATATAAATGTGAGTTGCATTAAACTGTTTTGTTGATAATTTTAGAAATAAAATCTGTCAACGCCGAGAAATATCTTCTCATTCCTGTTTAACTGTTTAGTCTGAAATTGACACAAGTTAATAGACATTAGATTATAGGTGGCCCTGCCTATCCTTAATCATTGAATAATAATCAGTTAAGGGAAATTGTGGTAACAAATAGGATCTTTCTCGGCACCTAAACGTAAATGAGACTGATATATATATAACGAGAAGTTACCTGACATAAATACTAACCTGCGTAGTAATAATACTAACGAGAGACTCACCTTCGTCTTACTAACCGGTATTGTAGTCAATGTGTTTATAACCTTTTTTGTTTAACGATTTGTTAAACGGAATGTACGTGCTCTGTGATGTCATAGCAGTAAGCTGAGAGAGGCTCGTCATGTCATCGCTGAGCTGGCTGGCTGGCTCTCTGTGTGTGTGTGTGTGTGTGTGTGTGTGTCTCTCTGTCTGTCTGTCTGTCTGTCTCTCTCTCTCTCTCTTACTCTCTCTCTCTCCCTCTCAATTCAATTCATTTGTATTGTCAAAGCAATTGGACATGCATACATACATACATACATATATATGGAAAATAAACAATATGTGTACATCTCTTTCTGCATTAGTGGTGCCCTCACAGATGTGCAAGTTACATGACAGACAGACAGACAGACACACACACACTTTCACACACAGACAGACAGACACAGACACACACACACATACTTTGACAGACAGACAGACAGACACACGCATATTATGGGTCTTTGTTGGGTAGTGAAATGGGTAGCATCAGTCGCAGTGTGGGTAATGTCAGGGAGCCAATCATAGTCCCCGTTATTTGCATATCGTGGCGCAAAGCATTCTGGGAAAAGCAACTAAACACGTTTAGTCATGTATTTGTCCATAGTTTACACATGAGATGAAAGAGACAGTATGACGTGTTGAGCACCTAGGATTCCTCATGTGTATGTGAGGGGCAGAGGAACCGGATCCCAAGTGTGCGTCCCAGGTGCTATAGGTTTCAAAGCATGCAGGGGAATAGGCACCCCACCCTGACACCTATAGAAGACTGGATAGGGAGATATAAATAGCAATGGGGAGACTCTTGTACTTGGTGTGGCTCTATCCATATAGTGGGGCCAGCAGGTGCAGCAATAGAAGCTCAGCCTGGGGAGACTGGATTTAGCATTTCCTCTCCATTTTGATAACTATCCATAATCATTTCTGCAAAATACTTCTATGATACCTATGTATGTTTTTTACTTGTACTATATTATACTATCAAGTATCAGTGTACACATACAATGTGACCTGTTACATTAATACAGAGGCCACGGAAGGCCAGATCACTAATAGCCACTGTCCCCTGATATTACACTTTTTTACAATCACTTTGGCACTCATTTCAGAACCTTGATGTCATTTTTCAAAACTCTAGACACTAAACTCACACCCGATGATCAAAATGCACATTTTTCAAAACTCTAACACTTTTTTACAATTGCTTGGATACAATACACATCAACCTCAGATCATTTGTTCATTGAACTAAAATGACACAACTTAACATCAAAGTATTACCATTTCAAAATGCAATTCACACATTACATCTGAGATCACTGTCTATTCATTTCATTACAAAGATCTAACTATCAATTGATACAGCTGCTCAAAATGATAAGTGACTGTTGCATTACTCTTAATGCATAATTTTATGGAAACTGACAAACAATATTCCATGTTTCGATCATGAAAGTTTCAGGATAATGAGATCCATTGACATCAATAAACGAGGAGCATGAACCAGTTGGACTACATTATCTATGGATGTAATATTTCATCATCATTCATCATCATGTAGCACTTTTCCACACCATGTTTGCAGTGTGGAAGGAAAGTTAGAATTTTTTTCTCTAATACCTGTTTTTCTCTCTTGTATACTTAAGAAAGATAAGGTCAAGCTAGAAGGTCAGGCCAGAAGGTAGTTTGATTTCTGTTTGTTATTTACGATGAGAATCTTGGAGACAATGTCAAACAGTATGATTGAAGTGCCTGCTCCCTAATCCATGTGTTGATCTATGAACTCTGTCCTATAATGATATAAATTCTGCTTAGCTAACTTTTAAGATAACATAGTAATGACTTTCTGATTATAACCAGCTCTTTGATTTTTGTGTATAAAAGCTCTGACTGTTAAAATGAAGGCAGAGCGACTTTGGGATCTACTTGAGTCACTGTTCCTCTCCACGCTGCGTGTATTAAAGGCATTGCAACTAACGCTCCAACCTGGTTGAAGATGATTGTTCTTCCACATCAGATTTGACATTACTGTATGTATGCAGGCCCTTGTAATTGCTTTTCCAATACTGCCAACTGGTTATTGATGATTGATTTCACATTGTGGTACGAGTATCGAGTGAAATGAGTGCTATCCACCCCAGCAACACAGTGATAACATGGAGCCGGCAAGTCATCCAGGTCACAATAGAGGTCAAGCAGTGGGAGGAGGAAGACGTGGTGGTCAAAGGAATGGAAGGGGACATGCACCCCTTCTGAGAGGTGGTCGTGGGCCTCGTCATAGAGGAGGGCTTAGGCCTCACCAGAGAGGCAGCCATGGGCCTAATTTGAGAGGTGTTGGGGGAACGTGGTAGAGGACAAGGCCACGGACCAGACAGCGGCAGCAACAGCAAATAGTGTCCAGTGAAATCCGAGAAATAGTTGTAGAGCATGTTGTAAATCATGGCATGACCATGACTGAGGCAGCTACAATGATTCAATCAAACCTCAGAATCAACTCAGGATCAACTGTGGCCTCAATCATCAGAAATTTCCGTACTGAGAAGCGGCAAGTCTTCAGCATGCACTAAACATTAGGCTACTCTCAATTGTCAAATGACTGTATACTGCATACCAATGTGTAGCACAGAGTATAGTGTGCCTTTTGAAAGAAATGCAGACAGAGTGAAGCAGCTGATGACTGAGTATGTTCAGGTATGTTCAGTTTCAAGATGCCTCTTGTGAAAAATGGTTGTGAGAACCTGAACCTGAACACAGGGCTGATGGAAATTCAGAAGTACAGTAATCAATCCTTTGTTTTACACTAAGCCAGGTGAGGAACACTGCAGTTGACATTTTACTGTAGTTTTGTTCTTTTTTGTAGCTAATTATTGTTGCATGGCTTCAAAGAAACCTATGGTGTGATTTGATTGTATTGCATCAATACATTTCAGATTTTGTTCAATGATTCCACTGTGTCTGTAGTATTCTCTCTACTAGTCCTTTTACAGTGATGTATTTATGTGTAGTACCATAATGAAACATGTATCACATATTTTGTACTACAATATTTAATGATTGTACGAACAACTACACAGTGAATCTATCGGTATCTTCTGTGTGGGTGATCTAAATAAATGTTACTATGGTATTTCATGATAAATGAATTATTTGAACCAACAAGTCTGCAAGTGCAAGGTTTCTTTAAAGATATGAATGCACAATGCAATGTTTTGAACATTGGACAGCCTGTGTTACAAGTGATGACCGTTTTGAGTTTTGTGTCTAGAGTTTTGAAAAATGACATCAAGGTTCTGAAATGAGTGACAAAGTGATTGTAAAAAACTGTATATTCATCCTATTTAATGTGCTCTTTTAAAATGTACTTTTCTTTTTTATGTTGCCATTTCTGTTCTACCAATGTTTCAGTTGTTAGCCAAAGATTGACAGAGTACATCTCATACACACAGGCCAGACAGCAAGGATTTCTTTTTGAAATTCAATTACAAATGCTGCATGAACTCATCAATACGATTAGAGATCCTGAAAGCAATATAACTAACTCACTCTACAGCATCTCATTAGCAGTGAAAAGAAACCAAGAAAGTTGGGACAGTCGACTGTTTACCACTATGTAACATCACCTTTTCTTTTCATAACACTTATTAAGCACTTGGGCACTGAAGACACCACTTGGTTAAGTTTAGCAAGTGGGATTTCCCCCCATTCATCCATTATGCATTTCCTCAGCTGCGCAACTGCACAGGGCCTTCGTTGTCTTAATTTGCACTTCATAGTGCGCCACACATTCTCAATTCGGAGACAGGTCAGGACTGCAGGCAGGCCATGCTAGCACCCGCACTCTCTGCCTATGCAACCATGCGCTTGAAATCTGGGCAGAATGTGGTTTGGCGTTATCCTGCTGAAAAATGCAGGTACGTCCCTGGAAAAGACGATGTCTGGATGGCAGCATATGTTGCTCCAAAATGTGTACATCTCTTTCTGCAAAAATGGTGCCCTCACAGATGTGCGAGTTACATGACAGACAGACACTCATACACACTGTCACACCCACACACACACACACACTTTCACAGACAGACACACGCACACACACTCACTTTCACACAGAGACAGACACACAAACACAGAGACAGACACACACACACTCACTTTCACACAGAGACACACAAACACATACACTTTCACACAGACACACACACACATACATACATACATACATACATATATAAGGAAAAGAAACAATACATTTAAAAATCACAAAAAGATGTAATAAAGTACAGAAAATCTAAATGTAATAAAATGTGATCTTTAATACACACAAATATGTATGGCTGGTCGGATGCGTCTTGGACTCGGGTTCCTCTTCATTACGTATAATGCTTTTGCCTTTTGCTATAGCTTTCCGTGGAGGGGATCGTGGGTGAGTTTGTACCATTCTTGGGAGGCTCTGCCTTGTTGGGGCGGAGCTGTGATCCAGGTGAACAGCAGATCGGACATAGGTGGGCATGTGGGCGGAGGAGGAAGGCCGGTCAAGCAAATAAGCTTGCTAAGGTACGCAGCAGCAGCAAGCAGCCCCACCATCCAGTCAGCCAGCCAGTCTGGCTGGCAGTGACTGAGTGGTTGACAGACGGCAAGCAACGGAATGTACGTGCTCTGTGATGTCATAGGAGTCACCTGAGAGAGATGTTTGTGATGTCATCGCTGAGCTGGCTGGCTCTGTGTGTCTTGCTGGCTGTGTGTGTGTGTGTGAGAGAGAGAGAGACTTTTTGACTTTTATCAGACTTCATTGCCTGTTTGCAACACGCAATAATTCATACAAAAGAAAATAAATAAATAAATAAAAAATAGTGTTCCCCTTTGTTTGTCTCCCCCCAACAAGCATTAACTCCGCCACTGATCTGTACACTTTTAAAGAAAGCAACCCAATACACACAACAAAACAACCATCAAATACTAAACCCTATAAATGAATTACATAATAAAAACCAACTCCCCGTCATACAATTCACAAAGGGCATCATTAATACACCAGACCTGTTCAAAACTCTCCAAATCATTCATCAGCCTGTAATAGTTAAACTCTAGTCTGACTCTGCACTTGACCAGCATGGCAAACACTCTCACTGCATCCTCACTGCCCTCCCCACACACTCTGTTCTTCCTAGTCTTATAGACGGCCATTTTAGCCTGGCCCAGCAAGAAGTTTACCAGCTGGTCCACATGTTTGGTCCTTCTGGTGTATCGCGCCCCTAAAATAAAAACCTTTGTGTTAAAAATCAGGTTAAGATCAGTAAAAAGACGAGTTAAAAGACTAAAAATGGGTGACAACCGAGAGCAAGTGCTGAAACAGTGAAACACGGTCTCTCTCTGAGCACAGAATGGGCAGGCGTCGGACACAGCAGGGTTAAGAACAGTAATAAAAGAATTGACAGCAATAATGGTGTGTAACACCCTCCACTGCAGATTGCCAGCTCTCTTATTGAGGGGGGCTTGTACAGGCTTCTCCAGGCGGGCGCAGTGTCTTCCCCCAGCCCCAGCCTGTAAAGTAATTTTAGGAATCACAAAGAAACAGTTGAAAGTGCTAAATAAGTATTTTGATGCACCATATTAATTTAGGAAATTTACATGTTGTTTTTCATCAGCTTCTGTATCTGATGGCTCCACATCACTGGCTGGATTGACAGCAACGACACTCTAAAAAAAGAAGTGTTAAGTTTGAGCATTCAGGACTTGTTTTGAAGATCCTGAATATCACTGGTCCACAATTTATCTGTGAAACTATGGGTTAATCTCCATATACAAAATACTTTTCACACACACTTTAAATTTACAACTAAATTTACATGTTGATGTCTTTCGTCAGCTTCTGTATTTGATGGCTCAATATAACTGGTTGCATTAACAGCAACGGCACACTACAAGAAAATAACATTATATTTAAACATTCAGGACTGGTTTAGCATCACCTCGAATATCCCTAGCCCTTGAGGTCGATTGTTATTGTGGTCTTCAAGACCAGTGCTTCTCAACCTTAGTCCTGGAGGAGGCCCACTGTCTGCTGATTTTCATTACAACAACATTGTAGGTTATATCAGTGACTGTGGTCCTAAAGTACCCCTATGCCTGCTGTTTTTTTTCCAGTTGAGCTCTTAATTACCTAATTGGCTTAACTGAAGCCATTTAACCCTTTTCCCAGGTCTTTGGTTGTTGATGAGTTACAAAGAGCTGGATTGTGGCCCGCCATGACTGGAAGTGAAGAACACTCACTCTAGGCCTTTAACTTAATGTTCATATGTAGGGGCCTATCCATCTGATTTGTTTTTGCACATTTATTAACAGAAAAATTGATGGTACGTGAAATCATCTGAGCTGAAAAATATAATGTTCCACCAATAATAAAATAAATGTATTAATTAAAATTATAGAGATAATAGAATGTTCACAGATTATTAGTTCAGAAAACAAAATATTTTTTTATATCTTAAATAGAATTAACACTCAAATCAGTTGTAGGGTAAACAAGGTCTATTTTTTGGATTGATTTTATAATTATACATGTATGGCTGCATGAAGCTTACCTGAGAATCTGATATTTTAGTAACTTTGTTGCTTCTTGTTGGGTAGTCCACGTTTGCCGCCGTTCTTTTTCTGTAAATGTAAATCAAAAGGCAATAATTACATACTGTAATTAAAATACAAAAAGTATAAACATTGTATTATTATTTTTGTATCCTGTTTCTCCATCTCGATGCTGTTCTTTTTGGAATTGCATATCTAGGTTTACTTAAATACTGTTTATAAGATTGTAAACTCATCATCCAAATTTCTTCATTTGCCAAACTTTATGTAGTGCGCTTGCAGTTTCAGAAGAAGAAAAAAAACTGTAACAGATGGGATATGTAGTACTTTATACTCGAGTGGTCTATGCGATTACACCCTGTTGGTGTTATTAAGAACGCCAAGTACCAGAATGCAGAGCGGGACTGTTTTTTGTGCCGTGACTTGTCGGGGGAAAAACGCGCAGAAAAAACGGACGAGAAGGTGAAGGTAGTATGGCGGTGATGCACGCGTTGGTGAAGTGGGAAAGCGGGGTCGACAAAGACTCTTACAGCGTGATTCCCACTGCTTGCTTTCGCAATTTTGATTTATTCAGCATTGCTGATGATGACGAAGAGACGACTCGAAACTTCAGAGCAGAGTGGAGAGACACGAACAAACCTCCAAAAGGTGGATGGCCTGTCCATGAAGCGCAGATCATTATGACTGGTAACAATGTTTATTTAAAAAAAAAAAACATTAAAGTCTTTACATGCTATTTGATATATACAATCACAGTATATTTGAAATGAATGTTTAAGTTATTAATGTGTTGTACTTCTAACATACTCTTATAACATGGTAGGTGGTGGTGAGGGCACTAAAAACTCGTCATACATGACTGGCATTTGTAAGAACGATTTATTGTGTGTTGTGCTTTACAATAAAATCCCCCAAATCACAAAATAAATTAAACCAGATATAATTTAACTTCAGTTTTGATTCAGTGTTGGCTGTTCATCTTAATTTGTATGGTCAAAGCACAGTATTTTTATGACAAATAAATATAATCCCCAAATATCTGTGGACATAATGCAGGGTTTTATTTATTTTATTTTTATTTTAGGAAAAGAAGGCGAACTAAGAAGAAAACTTAATGACCTAACAAAAATGCCCTGTCCTAAAATGAAGACAGTACCTAAACCAAACAAAAAACTTCAAATTTCAGATGATAGTGACCTTGATGAACCACAGTTACCGGTGAGATAATTACTGCAAATATTAAATAAATGTATTGCAGGATTGTGTTTGCAGGATTGTGTTTTTTAAATCATTTTCATATATATATATATATATATATATATATATATATATATATATATATATATATCTATATATATATATATATATTCATTTTAAACTCTTTTTCTCTCTGAATACAGCACAAAATAAGAAAGAAAACCGATGGAGCTTCAAGAATTAGATCCCGTCATATTCTACAGACATTTAAAGAGTCCAGTGAAGTTGAGCTACAGCAAAACGTTAAGCAGCTCGAAAAGGAAAACACAAGACTTAAAATTGAAAACCAATGTCTTCGAAACCGTATGGTTGATGGTAAGTTTTTTTATTTATAGCAAATAATTCCTTACCTTGATAAATGTTATTCTTCAGTAATTTAGATTCCAGAGTAATGTATTATAGTTGATCATACTGAAGTAATCTAGAACCACAATACAGACTCTTAATGTGCACTGTCTAATAGTTTAATAATACTGATTATTAAATAAAGTTTTTCAACATAACTTCATAATCCTACATTAATGACTATATGCATTACATTAGACCTGGTAATTCTTGTATTTTATCTCTTTTATTTTTTTCGTAGCTAATGTTAATGACCCACAAAAAGGTCAGTTTGCCAATAACATAGAGCAAGTCTCTCAAGTATAATTGCAGGCATTGATGGTTTTGTTTTCACTTTGTATTAAATATATTACTAGAAATGATTATCATTTAATACTAAGGTTTTTTTCTCCAGAGATTCCAGACCTTTTGGACAATCTGAAAAAAATTGTAACAAAAGCCACATTTATCAGCGATGAAGACAAAAGTGTGTCACCATCAAGTGGTTCTGACAGCCCCACAGCAAATTGTTCTGAATCTGACAAAGAATCACCAAAACAGGTATAACACTCTTGGTCTACAATATTACAAAGACAAGGTAAAAATATATATATTGAAAACAAATATTGGTTGTAAACAATCTAATGATGCTACATTATCAGTTATATTCATAGTTAAAGTTGATAATAAGAATGTAATTGAATTATGGGTGTCACAGATTCACTGACTTTATTATGTCTGTAAATTAATAAACTTAGAATTGAGACATACTGTGGTCTTTAATAACACATTTCTGTAACATAATCACAGCCTTACTGATAATGTATTCCACTTAACATAATATAAGAATAGTTTGGGGATAAACTTGTTTTTTATTTACCATTGTCTTTTAGGTGGAAATATTCCCAGGCACTGGAGTTTACATTGACAAACTGTCCTGGATCCTTGCAGAGAGGTGCAGCACGAATACGTCATATGCAAGAACCCTGACGGTTGCTGTCTTTGACTTTCCAACATTACTAAAGAGCAATCTTCGTGGTGGTGGCAGCAAGAGAGATCCAACTTCGGAGACATTAAGATCCTCATTGATGTTATTGAGGATCATATACAGCTGCCTTCGGAAGGACACGACGTGTTTCAGTTGCGGGGCTTTGCAGCCCAGCGGGACCCTCTTAATGCCGGACATCAGCTGCCCGAGCCGGTGCGGATGAACGGAGGGACGTTAGACAGCGTTACCTTCCGGGCAGGAGCAGCAAGCGGCAACACCGGGGTGAAAGTGTCGTCTAACACTGTGCCATTAGCCACTAGCTGATTCAGCAGATCAGTGGTTTTTAAGAAGATAACAATGGCAGCAGACTTGATATTTTCACACCCTGCTACCTCCCCAACCGCTAACACACACTGCTCTAGGGGGCAGAACTGCACCGGAGCGATCTTGACTCCATGGCGTCGGGTCAGTTTTTCAAAAGACGCATTCAGGGGGTCCGACCCCCCGACCCGGGAAGAACTACCGGTACTCCCCCCTCCCCTCCCCTGTTCCCCCACAATAAGAAAAGCACTGAAAACAGAAGACAAAATAAACAAACTGAAAAAAGTAAAGCAACAAGAAAACGCAGCCAAAGGACAGAGCTCTCAGCAGCACTCCCGCTCACTGCAGACCCCTCCCACACACTCCCAGCTGAGAGAGAGAGAGAGAGAGAGAGAGAGAGAGAGAGAGAGAGAGTTAGTGTCTGTCTGTCTCTCTCTCTCTGTAGATGCATCATAGGGAACATATGTAACAATCTCTCTTTTTGTTTACCAAAAATGAGAATGAACGTATTTCAAGTGGGTGTTGCCTTGGTTGGAAACGTTTTAAGATTATTTATGAAGTGTAAAGTGGATTTGTCTCAGTTCTCCGTAGTTTTCAATGTATGTGCCATTCAGTAGCGTTCATGTTACAGATGTGCCCTATGCAGTGGTAGGGTCAATAAAATGTCAGTAAAACTTTATTTTAGCAATTATGGAGGGGAAGAACTGCAAATAGAGGGTCCCCACTAATTATCTAACTTACCAACAACGTTTCAAATTAGGTCTTGCGAAGCTGCCAAATAATGCTGTATAATCGTATGTGTCTTCATACACCGGCTGCTATAGTCTGATAGCTTTGATTATATATACATATTTTCTCGTGAACCACAAATGCTATTTGCTTGATTTTTACAGAGTATGTTATAAATACCATTGTTATGAAGCCTGACAAATTGTATGCTGTAATTATGAATATTTTCAAATCATTTGTTTGTTTTTCCTAACATGTTACAAATGTTCCCTATGTGAAAGATGCATTATATCTTAATAACGTCTAAACAATTAAAGATATACAGATTATTATTTTTGGTAAAGTTATAATACATTGCTATTAACTATGTGTGTCAGTAAAAGTTTAAATTTCCTAAAGGATTTTTATTGATCTTGCAAAATAAGTGTTTAGGGAACATTTGTAACATAGAGGTGGGTTAGCCACCGGCTAAGGGCAGCCAGCACCGTCACCATGTCGCTGGAAAAGCGCTAAGTGAGCTCACAGTGAGCTCAGTGTAATGTCTGCTCTGGTGAGCTCACAGTGTGACCTAGTCGTGAGTTCACGTCTTCACTGGGTAGTCCTTGACAACTTAATTGACTCAAATCTTGGGCTTAATTGGTCAAAATGACCATTGGTTGAAGGTACTCAGGGACTGATGTGTAGAGAGACTTATTAAACCTGCAGGATTGTGGTTTTCCCAGATCAGAATTAACCAGATCACCACAAAGGAACATGGTAGGTGCTATTGCAACACAGATTACACAAATACATTGAAATCCAAGTTTGCAGTGGTCCTTGGGCCATTGGGTGGTGATCCAGATCACTTCAGCAGGAATTTTGCAGTGGTCTGGACTACAACTCTCTCTCTCTCTCTCTCTCTCTTTCTCTCTCTCTCTCTCAATTCAATGCATTTGAATTGTCAAAGCAATTGGACATGCATACATACATACATACATATACACTCACCTAAAGGATTATTAGGAACACCTGTTCAATTTCTCATTAATGCAATTATCTAACCAACCAATCACATGGCAGTTGCTTCAATGCATTTAGGGGTGTGGTCCTGGTCAAGACAATCTCCTGAACTCCAAACTGAATGTCTGAATGGGAATGAAAGGTGATTTAAGCAATTTTGAGCGTGGCATGGTTGTTGGTGCCAGACGGGCCGGTCTGAGTATTTCACAATCTGCTCAGTTACTGGGATTTTCACGCACAACCATTTCTAGGGTTTACAAAGAATGGTGTGAAAAGGGAAAAACATCCAGTATGCGGCAGTCCTGTGGGCGAAAATGCCTTGTTGATGCTAGAGCTCAGAGGAGAATGGGCCGACTCGATTCAAGCTGATAGAAGAGCAACTTTGACTGAAATAACCACTCGTTACAACCGAGGTATGCAGCAAAGCATTTGTGATGCCACAACACGTACAACCTTGAGGCGGATGGGCTACAACAGCAGAAGACCCCACTGGGTACCACTCATCTCCACTACAAATAGGAAAAAGAGGCTACAATTTGCACAAGCTCACCAAAATTGGACAGTTGAAGACTGGAAAAATGTTGCCTGGTCTGATGAGTCTCGATTTCAGAGTCAGAATTTGGCGTAAACAGAATGAGAACATGGATCCATCATGCCTTGTTACCACTGTGCAGGCTGGTGGTGGTGGATGTAATGGTGTGGGGGATGTTTTCTTGGCACACTTTAGGCCCCTTAGTGCCAATTGGGCATAGTTTAAATGCCACGGCCCGTTGTTTCTGACCATGTCCATCCCTTTATGACCACCATGTACCCATCCTCTGATGGCTACTTCCAGCAGGATAATGTACCATGTCACAAAGGTCGAATCATTTCAAATTGGTTTCTTGAACATGACAATGAGTTCACTGTACTAAACTGGCCCCCACAGTCACCAGATCTCAACCCAATAGAGCATCTTTGGGATGTGGTGTGTAGCGTTATGTTGGGTGTATTTGGATAAGAGTATTTGGGCTCTGAGCTGAAGCACGGATCTAAAGAAGACCTCTCCCCCCCAAAGTTATCAGATTTCCTTAGCTCATCAGCTTGGAACTGGTTTGCATCAAAGTGACAGTTTTGGGGAGGATGGCACCGAGAAGAGGCCAAATAGTTTGGAATTCTGCTATGAGATGTCTGGAGAAAGGGGCCTGTAGGTGATAAAAACTCTTTGAAGTGGATGAGAGCCGAAATCCCGACATAGAGCTACGAACCCAGGCCAACCGGCATTTCCAAAAGATGGCATGGATTGACATCAGTCATAAATCCAAAGTCACAAAAGATTAAGTCTGTTTTAGTTACTTGTGATAAATTGTTGATATCCTAAGCGTTGGCATTAGAGTCATTAGGTGATTAATCGAGTACTGTTCTGTTGGGTTGTTACTGAATAGCCAAAACAATGATTACCCAAATGTCCCCATGTGAAGCATTGATTGTTAAGGTACCAGGAACAGAGATTCCTGAATTCCTTGGACGCCTAGGCAGTTTGGACTTTGAAGTAGAGTCGCGTCGAACTCAGTTGGTAAACGACACTACGACGCAACTCGAAAAAGAGTCGATAGAGCTGATGAAAGTTATGGCTAGCTTAGCACTTGCGAGCTCAAGGGTAGTGAACTGGATCATAAGCAAGTTTGAAAAACTGAAAAAGCTAGGAGAAAAGTATGCTAAAGCGAAAGAAGAAAGAGCCAAACGGCATGGAATGGTTTTAGAATTTGAAGGAAAGCTAGATACTTGTGGAAAACAAGTCATTGTGTTGAATGCTGAAAAAGAGGACTTAATTGAACAGAGAGAGCAATTAGGAAATGATTTAAGACAATGTCAAGTTGAATTGGAAACAACTCTGATCCAAGTAAAAGGTCTGCAAAATGACAGATGTAAAGCGGTTGAAAATGAAAGGATAGTTTTGAAGGACCGGGATGTTTTGGAAATGCGTCTTTGCAAAACAGTCAGGGAGAAAGATTTGGGCACTGTAAAAATGGAGATACTCGAAGGCGAGGTCATACATTTAAAAAGGGACAGTGAAGAAATGAGGAGAGTAAATCAGGTGCTTAGGGGAGAACTCAAATCAACTGAAGTTGAAAATGAGCGTCTCAAGCAACAAATAGGGGCCCTGAAAGCTGCCTCTTGGTGGGCTGCAAAGCTGACACCTGACAGCATAAAGGAACAGCCGGAACCGGCCAATGCACGGAGTCGCACACCGTCTCCACATTTAGGCCCCGGGTTGCCTCGTCCTGATCGTACCCCTCCCTGTAGTCTTTCTCCATCCAGGGTAAGAAGCTCGTCGCACAGACGAACTTCCTCTCCCGAGAGTCCAGACCGAAAGGTTAACATGCGCCAGTTGAGAGAACTGGCTAAAGATTGTGAAACCTTTAACCCAGCAGACAAGGAAGGAAATGTGGAAGCGTATATTAAGGACATTAAGTATGCTTTGAGTTTCTATCCTGAGGCTACGGAGAAGGAAAAGGTTCTCCTAATCCGCAAAACTACCTCTCGCCAAGTCCATTCTTGGATGGAGAGGCAAGGGTCCATGGTCTGCGATAGGTTTCAACGCTTGTGCAGAGCATTAGTTAGGGACTATTCCAGGTTCATTGATCCAGTGGCAGCAGTGACTGCCGCACACCAGATCAAACAGGGTAAGCATGAGTCCCCCCGTGATTACTATGAAAAGCTTAGGAAAACCTATTTTGCGGGTCAAGATCGACCCGGGGCCGAGGAAGAGGTGAGCTTTAAAGGGTTGTTTGTTGCTAATTTGTTCCCAACGATTAAGGAAATGATCATATTACATGCAGACGCAACGTATATGAACATAGCTGAAATTCGAAAAAATGGCACAGAAAGCTTGGGAAAGCAAGTACAATAGCACTTCTGATCGTAAAGATTCAAGCACCCAAGTACTGGCAAGGCGCTCTGAGAGCCCTATTTCTCCACTGGAGTTAGAGGGGACAGAGATTCAAAGAAGGAAAGAACCTCCCAAGGATGGAATCCAAGACACCCAGGCTTACAATAAAAAAAAGAAATCTGCTCCTAGCCTAGGTGGGTTAACTCAGTCTCTGAGCAATGTTGCAGTTTCTGAGCTACTGCTACGCTTAGCTCTGCTCCCTTTGCCCCCTCTTCCCAAACTGGAAGTTAGTAGCCAGGGTAAAGGGCCGGACTCGCCACCTAAGGAATGACTAGCTCTGGAACCACCCCCTGTCCCCGCCTCTGTGTTTTTGATTGGATGTGAGGAACAGCAGGGGGGTTTCTCTGACACATCAGCCCACTGGGACCTCCCAGTGGGGGAAGTTGCCTGCAGGCAAGCTGAACCTTTGGTGATGTTACTGGGTGATCTGACACAGAGAGGCAGAGCCAAGCAAGTTTACATAGAAGTGACCATTGAGAATGTGTGGGAGTGAGGAGCCTTGTTGGACACTGGGGCTGAAATTTGTTTAATGTCTGCCACCACAATGGGCAACCTGAAACAAATTATGGAAACCTCAGACCAACGACTGAAAGTGGAAGCTTGTAGTGTGAACATTACAAGTTACACAGAGACTAAGGCACAGCTCACTCAAAAGGCATTGTTAGAGTTCACCTTTGGGAAGATTAAGTTGGTTCATCCAGTTTATATTTCCAAATTTGAAACAGAGAAGTTGATCATTGGTCAGGACCTATTGAACAGGTTGTGGGCTCAAGTTGAATCACCAAAGCCTGTGGAATTGAATGACAGATATGATACAGCCACCAAGGTACAACTTCCCAATGAGACCATTTTTTGTGCATGTCCCTAAAGGGGGCACCGGCTTACCATGTAAGCCAACCATTCGAACCCAGGTCCCTACCAACTATTATAGACATAGTGAAGGTCAGGTGCCTGAATAACACCTGAATTCCCAGTCACCTCCCTCTGTTAATCAACTTCCACCTATTGGTTACCGTCAGTAACCATACTCAATACTGAGTAATACCAATTGTTTTTTTGTTTTAATGTACTTGTGTTATAATATGTAACCTGTATATGTGCTAGTATAGGATTGTCAATTTGATTGGAATACATTCTGCTTAAATAATGAACTATTAGTTTGTTTTCTTTGATTTCTCGGGGTCATGAATGGTGAAGTCCACTGTTGAATTCTGTTACATAACTTTGAGATAAATGCTTAACGTCTTATTTTGTCTTGAAGGGGATAACGCCCTAGTCGACCTCAGTCCCATTCAAGAAAGGGGGTATGTAGCGTTATGTTGGGTGTATTTGGATAAGAGTATGTGGGCTCTGAGCTGAAGCACGGATCTAAAGAAGACCTCTCCCCCCCAAAGTTATCAGATTTCCTTAGCTCATCAGCTTGGAACTGGTTTGCATCAAAGTGACAGTTTTGGGGAGGATGGCACCAAGAAGAGTCCAAATAGTTTGTTATTCTGCTATGAGATGTCTGGAGAAAGGGGCCTGTAGGTGATAAAAACTCTTTGAAGTGGATGAGAGCCGAAATCCCGACATAGAGCTACGAACCCAGGCCAACCGGCATTTCCAAAAGATGGCATGGATTGACATCAGTCATAAATCAAGCCCCCCTCCAATAGGACACTGGGGGCTGAAACCGAAATCCAATCTCAAGAACTCAGGAACCAATCACCTATTGATCTGATAGACTATAAAGGACAAACACGGCCTTTCTTTCTCTCTCTCTCTCACCTGAACCAGTAACTCGCTGCCACAGCTCAACCTGTAGCTCTGTTGCCCGAACCGGAACCAGAAACCAACCAAGTCTTTGCCGGCAACAGAAGAGTTAAACTGGGAGAAGGAGATTGAGCCGTACAAAGAATTCTTTTAAAGGACTTTATTAAATAAAGAACTTTACAGACTGCGCTGCCCGCCTGTGCCCACCTGATCAGTGGAGTTTTACAGCTGGACAAATGACTAAGTCGACTGAATACGAAAGTGTCAGTCATTTAAATAGCTATTTGAGTTTTAAGAAACTTGACCCTTGGAACAAACAGGGCCCTGCTTTCCTCAAAGACTTTGTCTTCAAGTAACTACGGTGGAAACCTGCTTACAAAGAAGATTTTGTGCACAACCTTGGAGCCTTCAAACCAGTGGAAAATCTGTTTGGAAACGACTCTACTTTCGCGAAACCCCAACTTCCAGGTGCATCGACTGAGTGGAAGTTCTTGGACAAAGCCGAACCGGACTGCCTTTGTTCCAAACCACACGGACCTCGTGCCGTGTGCTGTTATCTGAGCCCGAAGGCAGAGAGGCCTCTCTGCGACGAAGTTCAGATAAGTTTAACAGTTTGGAGTTCATGATTCATGACATTTGAGAAATCAATTAGAAATGTTAATCTGTGATTCATAACTCTAGAATGTGTAATATCATTTAGTTTTCTTAAATATAAATGTGTGTTGCATTCAACTGTTTTGTTGATAATTTTAGAAATAAAATCTGTCAACGCCGAGAAATATCTTCTCATTCCTGTTTAACTGTTTAGTCTGAAATTGACACAAGTTAATAGACACCAGATTATAGGTGGCCCTGCCTATCCTTAATCATTGAATAATAATCAGTTAAGGGAAATTGTGGTAACAAGTAATGATAGGATCTTTCTCTCCACCTAAACGTTAATGAGACTGATATATATATAACGAGAAGTTACCTGACATAAATACTAACCTGCGTAGTTATTTAATGTCTGACTAATAATACTAACAAGAGACTCACCTTCATCTTACTAACTGGTATTGTAGTCAATGTGTTTATAACCTCTTTTGTTTAACGATTTGTGTTATCATATGCGATCCCATGGTCTTTGATTTGGTCACGGAAGTGATTTGTCTTTGATTTGTTGATCTAGAGTTGAATTTTAATTAGTTTTTCCCTTTTGTATAATTAGTGTAGTGCTACATTTAGTCTTTGTTTTGAATAAATTTGACAATTTATATCTTTGGAATTGGTGTCTGTGTCCAATTATTACAGAAATTGAGTTCTACAAGATTCCAGGATTCGTGATAAGGTGATACTATAAATTCACTTCTTTAATTGAAATTTATAAGTGTACCTTACGCTACAGGTGGAACGGGAGCTTCGTGCCCTGGATGTGCATCCCACAAATCTCCATCAACTGCAAGATGCTATCCTATCAATATGGGCCAACATTTCTAAAGAATGCTTTCAGCACCTTGTTGAATCAATGCCACGTAGAATTAAGGCAGTTCTGAAGGCGAAAGGGGGTCAAACACAGTATTAGTATGGTGTTCCTAATAATCCTTTAGGTGAGTGTATATGGAAAAGGAACAATATGTGTACATCTCTGCATATGGTGCCCTAACAGATGTGCAAGTTACATGACAGACAGACACTCACACACACTTTCAAAGACAGACAGACAGACAGACACTCACACACACTTTCACACACTCACTTTCACAGACAGACAGACACAGACACAGACACACTCACTTTCACACAGAGACAGGCACATTTTCACACAGAGACAGACACACAAACACACACAAACAGACACAGACACATACTTTGACAGACAGACAGACAGACAGACACATGCATATTATGGGTCTTTGTTGGGTAGTGAAATGGGTAGCATCAGTCGCAGTGTGGGTAATGTCAGGGAGCCAATCATAGTCCCCCTTATTTGCATATTGTGGCGCAAAGCATTCTGGGAAAAGCAACTAAACACGTTTAGTCATGTATTTGTCCATAGTTTACACATGAGATGAAAGAGACAGTATGACGTATTGAGCACCTGGGATTCCTCATGTGTATGTGAGGGGCAGAGGAACCGGATCCCAAGTGTGCGTCCCAGGTGCTATAGGTTTCAAAGCATGCAGGGGAATAGGCACCCCACCCTGACACGTATATAAGATTGGATAGGGAGATATAAATAGCAATGGGGAGACTCTTGTACTTGGTGTGGCTCTATCCATATAGTGGGGCCAGCAGGTGCAGCAATAGAAGCTCAGCCTGGGGAGACTGGATTTAGCATTTCCTCTCCATTTTGATAACTATCCATAATCATTTCTGCAAAATACTTCTATGATACCTATGTATGTTTTTTACTTGTACTATATTATACTATCAAGTATCAGTGTACACATACAATGTGACCTGTTACATTAATACAGAGGCCACGGAAGGCCAGATCACTAATAGCCACTGTCCCCTGATATTACACTTTTTTACAATCACTTTGGCACTCATTTCAGAACCTTGATGTCATTTTTCAAAACTCTAGACACTAAACTCACACCCGATGATCAAAATGCACATTTTTCAAAACTCTAACACTTTTTTACAATTGCTTGGATACAATACACATCAACCTCAGATCATTTGTTCATTGAACTAAAATGACACAACTTAACATCAAAGTATTACCATTTCAAAATGCAATTCACACATTACATCTGAGATCACTGTCTATTCATTTCATTACAGAGATCTAACTATCAATTGATACAGCTGCTCAAAATGATAAGTGACTGTTGCATTACTCTTAATGCATAGTTTTATGGAAACTGACAAACAGTATTCCATGTTTCGATCATGAAAGTTTCAGGATAATGAGATCCATTGACACCAATAACCGAGGAGCATGGTTTCTTAGGGTTACCATAGACTTGACTGTGTCTTCTTGTTTGTGAAGGAACAGGACTGTGTTTTCCTGTCTGGGTTCCCGCAGGCTTAAGTGGGTTTGACCTACTATTAGAAAAAAAAAAAAAAAGGAGCGCTAATTAATTGTTAAATATCTGATACGCCGGTGATAATATAAAATAACGTGTTTATAGTTTATAGAAGTTTATAGTGTTTATGGTAAATGAAGAAAAGTCATTAAGTTATATACAAGTTCTATAAATGCAAACATTGAAAAGCATGTTTGTTGTTATTCCTATATAGGATTTAGTATTATTTGTGTTTTCTTGTTTTTTGCTATGTTTTCTCCCCTGTCGTTTATTGTTATTTTGCGGGCTTGCACGCCTTGGTTGTTGTGTACAAAACGATACATAGAAAATGGGAAAACGTGTTACTGTGTGGGAACAGCTCTAGTAAGACGGGCGACCCGCCACTTAAAGGTACACATGTAAGGTACATGTATGATAACTATGGAGTGAAGCGGTGCGTTTGACTGGACAATAGGTGACAGAAAATTAAGGTTTCCAGAAGATGGGACTTTTGATTCAGATAGACTTGAGCACCTAAAAACGGTTTTGCAAAATAGGAATACAAAGCATTAAGAAATGAGAAACCAAAGCTAGCTATCTTAAAACATTTGTTAGAGAAAAGAAAGAAAAGACAACAGGCATAATTCAATCTGAATGCCCCGAAGACAAATTAAAAATATATATATATGTTTTTCAGTATAAATGACAGTCCTCAAGATACTGAAGGAAAATTACTAGATAAGTAATAAATAAGGGTAGTTTGAGACACTGCAGGTCAATATAACATGCCAACCAAAACCATGGTATCTGAATTTACTATGGATATAAATTAATATGTGTCTCTTTGTATGTTTGTACGTTTTCAGTTTGCGCAAGGTAAATGTCCATATTTTTACTTTTTCATGTACTGTATAGTCCAGAATATGACTAAGAGAGTCATAAGTCACAAATAGTTACAGAATGATAGCTAAAAAACACCAGTTAAATATGTTGTAATAACAGACCTACAAGAAAGTCAGCATTTAACTGTACACAGAATGCTATTGCAAACAGAAATAATAATACAAAATTAAGTTATTTAAATAGGTCTTACGAATACAGAAGTTAAAAGTAACATGTTAGAAATGGAATTAGAGCCAAATTTAGAAATAGGAATCCGAGGCAACCACAAACATTCGGTGAAGGTTTCTTACATATTGATAAATAGATAACCAGATACTCCAGGAAATTAACGATGTGCTCATTTGGAAGCTATGAGTTCCACAATGAAGAGTTTTTAAATCCCTAGTAATAGATCCCTAAATACAATGTGTAGGTAAGAAATTAACTATTGATCAGTTCAATCTGGATTCGGGAACAGTTCTTCTGAACCTGTACTGGTGTAGATTGGACTTCAATAGGAGGAAGTGACACAATAAAGACATGAGCCGCGCAGGAGGACAGTCTTAGTGCCCACGCAGGTTCTTAGTTGGGGAAATCATTGACTGGACACATTTTTTGAAAATGTGCTTTCCTGAAGTACCTGGACATCATTATTGAGATCAATGAAAAGGCTTATTTTCCAAAGATTAAATACATTCATTAACTACAATAATGTAGTGAAATGTATATAAATAGTAATAATACAAATCGATCAAATATAACTTGCATTTTCTTGTAAGAAATTAGGAATAGGAGAAAGAACAGCTGTTGGGATGCAGTGCGATGTTATCCAAAATTGAAAGCGGTTGAGAAAGGAGAGTTTGTTCTGTGTGAGACAAATGTACTGCCACGAGAGACTCTGATGGTGATTGACTGGAATATGAGGGAAAATAATGAAGTTACTACAGGTATAACTAAAGGTGTAACATAACTAATTTAATGAAACATAGTCATGGCAAGTTATAAAACTGTTTGGAAATAGTCCTTTCACAAACAGAAATACCCTATCAATTAGGAAGAGGGGGGCAGGGGGCAAGGGCCGTATGTGCTCCTCTGCTCCCCCTGTTCGCCTGAGCAGACAAGCAGCCTGAGATGAGAGAGAGAGAGAGAGAGAGAAGTCAGAGACAAGGCAGAGACTGTAAGTACGTGTAAGGGTTCATAACTTATTACAAACAGAGCAAGAGTGTAATGAATGGTAATTTACACTGCTTGTATTAATAATGATAATAATATTGATGTTGATACAGACGAATACATCACATACTAGATGACAACCGCATAAAACTAATAATAATGAAAATAGGAATAATAGGAGTATGGAAATAATTTCAAATTATGGTTTATTGGTAAAAAATGAATTGAGAAACAAAGATTAATAACTGCCATCATTTACCCAACTACTATTAACTATGGTGTTGAAGGAGCTGCTGTAATAGTTATTGTAATGTTCTCAGGTATTTAAGTTAGATAAAAGGACAAAGATAAGCACATTGTTTTGAAACTTTGACAACTCCACACAAAAAGAGTATCTACACTAGGAAGTAAAGCTGATTCAATAAACACAGGAGATATGATGCTGCTGACGACAGCTGAGTGCTGTACTGAAATAATTTGATAAATGAGATAAATTGGAATCAAGATTATTATTATTTTGAATTGTCCCTTTACTAGAAACCTTATAGATTGTGCGAATGTCAACTAATGTGATAGAGATGCCTTTTATAAGGACGATCTCTGATGTTGTGTGAACCACACATTGTGTCTTCAGACTGATTTATTCCACATGGCAGATATGCATATTATGAATCGTGTCCTGAAGGAACCGATGTCTGACCCATATGGAGAAGATGCTGGTGTTCTTGTTGAGACACAGTAGGCCGAGGGCGCAGCTTTAAAGACAGCCTCACAGCAACTTGAACAGACCAATGCTGAGGTCCACTACGCTGAAGTGATGCTTGACTCAGTGGAGAAATAAGTTAAAATACTATAATTAAAGGTTTTCCAGATTATAGGAATCTACAATATATTGTGAAACTGCTCAGATGACGTCCGCAGTAGCACATATTCTTCTATTGATAGTTTAATTTATAATGTAGTGGAGATGTCACATTATTCAAATGAATAGAATGACAGCCATGAAGTCAGAATCAGTCCATTGCCCTTCACTTAAGATTTGTACAATGTATAATGTTTATAAATCAAAACGCAACAAATATATGTACAATACAGTTTACAAACTGAATTTGTAAAAAAGAATGTTTTGCTGACTTTTGTATTCTCTTTGAAGCAACAAAATGTATGTGTTATGTATGTCGTAACTAGGGTTTGACTTTTATGACCTGGGGCTGGATGAAATTTAATTTGAGATGCACTGTAAAAGCTCCAGGAAATTGCAACTGGCCACTGCACCTTCCATAAGAGAGCTCAAACATTTGCTAATGCATTGGTTGCCTCACAGGCACTCTTTCCCTGGTTTGCCCATGTGGCGCATGGTGTTGGCCACACGGGCAAAGGGGGGATGTGTGCATCAGTCTTTTAAATTGGTTTGCCCCAGGTTTTATAGTAACAGCTTAGCAATATTGTAGAACTTGCCACATTTGTCAAGCTCATAATCCTGCAATATGCAAATAGATTGTGTTCAAAAGCTTAAATGTTGTGGATATGAATATATACTTGTAATAATATATAGGTGTTCTAAATGGGTTGAAGCCTATCCCGTAGGAAGGCTTAAGTAGTAAAAGTAGCAAAAATACAGTTAAGGGATGTTATATGTAGATTTCGCATTCCAGGGAAATTTCCAGTGATAGGAACACTCACTTCACTGGGACAATAGTGCAGGAACTATGCAAAGCCCTGCGAGGTAAACAACATTTTCACTGCCCCATCAGGCTCAGTCAGCTGGAGCAGTGGAGAAACAAAATGGGATATTAAAGAATAAGCTGTCTAATATATGCAAACAAACAGGACTCAAACGTCCAGATCCCCTTCCTATAGTCCTAATGACAATGAAATCGTCAGCAAATTGAGAAAAACAGGTCTTTCTCCGTGTGAGATTATTATGGGATGACTTATGAGACTCTCCATCACTCCTCCATTGTCTGTAAGGGAAATGGACATCCACTTGATGGATGATGCTATGTTGTCTTTTTGTATGGGACTAACACGTGCTTTCGAAGCTGTCCATTCACAGATGAAAGCCGCCCAGACTGAACCATCCCAGCAGGTTTACCACCCCTTCCAGCAAGATGACTGTGTATATCAAAGCACACAAGAGAAAGTCCTCCCAACAGCCCAGGTGGACAGGGCCCTACCAGGTGCTCCTGACCACCCACACAGCTGTGAAGTGCCTAGGAACGACGACATGGATCCACTCCTCACACTGCAAACTTGCCAATCGAGGCGATCAGCACAACCCTGGTGGAGAACAGAGGGATAAAGGAATTGTTCTTCCACATCAGATTTGACATTACTGTATGTATGCAGGCCCTTGTAATTGCTTTTCCAATACTGCCAACTGGTTATTGATGATTGATTTCACATTGTGGTACGAGTATCGAGTGAAATGCGTGCTATCCACCTCAACAACACAGCGATAACATGGAGCCGGCAGGTGATCCAGGTCACAATAGAGGTCAAGCAGTGGGAGGAGGAAGACGTGGTGGTCAAAGGTGTAGCGTAAGGTACACTTATAAAATTCAATTAAAGAAGTGAATTTATAGTATCACCTTATCACGAATCCTGGAATCTTGTAGAACTCATTTTCTGTAATAATTGGATGCAGACACCAATTCCAAAGATATAAATTGTCAAATTTATTCAAAAACAAAGACTAAATGTAGCACTACACTAATTATACAAAAGGGAAAAACTAATTAAAATTCAACTCTAGATCAACAAATCAAAGACAAATCACTTCCGTGACCAAATCAAAGACCATGGGATCGCATATGATAACACACAAATCATTAAACAAAAAAGGTTATAAACACATTGACTACAATACCGGTTAGTAAGACGAAGGTGAGTCTCTCATTAGTATTGTTAGTCAGACATTCAATAACTATGCAGGTTAGTATTTATGTCAGGTAACTTCTCGTTATATATATATCAGTCTCATTAACGTTTAGGTGGAGAGAAAGATCCTATCATTACTTGTTACCACAATTTCCCTTAACTGATTATTATTCAATGATTAAGGATAGGCAGGGCCACCTATAATCTGGTGTCTATTAACTTGTGTCAATTTCAGACTAAACAGTTAAACAGGAATGAGAAGATATTTCTCGGCGTTGACAGATTTTATTTCTAAAATTATCAACAAAACAGTTGAATGCAACACACATTTATATTTAAGAAAACTAAATGATATTACACATTCTAGAGTTATGAATCACAGATTAACATTTCTAATTGATTTCTCAAATGTCATGAATCACAAACTCCAAACTGTTAAACTTATGTGAACTTCGTCGCAGAGAGGCCTCTCTGGCTTCGGGCTCAGATAACAGCACACGGCACGAGGTCCGTGTGGTTTGGAACAAAGGCAGTCCGGTTCGGCTTTGTCCAAGAACTTCCACTCAGTCGATGCACCTGGAAGTTGGGGTTTCGCGAATGTAGAGTCTTTTCCAAACAGATTTTCCACTGGTTTGAAGGCTCCAAGGTTGTGCACAAAATCTTCTTTGTAAGCAGGGTTCCACCGTAGTTACTTGAAGACGAAGTCTTTGAGGAAAGCAGGGCCCTGTTCGTTCCAAGGGTCAAGTTTCTTAAGACTCAAATAGCTATTTAAATGACTTTCGTATTCAGTCGACTTAGTCAATTGTCCAGCTGGATGGCTGGGCACAGGCGGGCAGCGCAGTCTGTAAAGTTCTTTATTTAATAAAGTCCTTTAAAAGAATTCTTTGTACGGCTCAATCTCCTTCTCCCAGTTTAACCCTTCTGTTGCTGGTAAAGACTTAGTTGGTTTCTGGTTCCGGTTCTGGCAACAGAGATACAAGTTGAGCTGTGGCAGCGAGTTACTGGTTTAGGTGAGAGAGAGAGAGAGATGCCGTGCGTTACCCTTTATACGCCTGTCAGATCAATAGGTGATTGGTTCTTTAGTTTGTGAGATTGGATTTCGGCTTCAGCCCCCAGTGTCCTATTGGAGGGGGGCTTGATTTATGACTGATGTCAATCCATGCCATCTTTTGGAAATGCCGGTTGGCACGGGTTCGTAGCTCTGTGTCGGGATTTCGGCTCTCGTCCATTTCAAAGAGTTTTTATTTCCTACAGGCCCCCTTCTCCAGACATCTCACAGCAGGGATTCCAAGCTATTTGGCCCATTCTCGGTGCCATCTTCCCAAGACTGTCACTTTGATGTAAACCAGTTCACATGCTGATGAGTTAAGGAAATCTGATAAATTTGGGGGGGAGAGGTCTTCTTTAGATCAGTGCTTCAGCTCAGAGCTAAAATGCTCTTATCAGAATACACCCAACATAACGCTACACTGGTTAATTCTGTTCTGGGAAAACCACAATCCTGCAGGTTTAATAAGTCTCTCTACACATCAGTCCCTGAGTACCTTCAACCAATGGTCATTTTGACCAATTAAGCCCAAGAATTGAGTCAATTAAGTTGTCATGGACTACCCAGTGAAGACGTGAACTCACGACTAGGTCACACTGTGAGCTCACCAGAGCAGACATTACACTGAGCTCACTGTGAGCTCACTTAGCGCTTTTCCAGCGACATGGTGCCGGTGCTGGAGCCGGAGCTGCTGCTCGGCCTGGGATCCAGCTGATCTTTTTTGAACCGGCCCGCTTTTCCACCGGTTTTGACGTCACTGGATGTGGGCGTTCCCAAGCATGGAGTAGAAGTGGAGAAACACAGCAATAGTAATCAGCACCGAGGCGACTCTCTTTAAACCCCATTTAACATCACAATCAAACTCATTCCGCGTCTATGGCAAATCGTAACCCTAATGTTACAAATGTTCCCTAAACACCTATTTTGCAGGATCAATAAAAAATTATTAGGATTTTTTAAACTTTTACTGACACACATAGTTAATAGCAATGTGTTATAACTTTACCGAAAATAATAATCTGTATATCTTTAATTGTTTAGACGTTATTAAGATATAATGCATCTTTCACATAGGGAACATTTGTAACATGTTAGGAAAAACAAACAAATGATTTGAAAATATTCATAATTACAGCATACAATTTGTCAGGCTTCATAACAATGGTATTTATAACATACTCTGTAAAAATCAAGCAAATAGCATTTGTGGTTCACGAGAAAATATGTATATATAATCAAAGCTATCAGACTATAGCAGCCGGTGTATGAAGACACATACGATTATACAGCATTATTTGGCAGCTTCGCAAGACCTAATTTGAAACGTTGTTGGTAAGTTAGATAATTAGTGGGGACCCGCTATTTGCAGTTCTTCCCCTCCATAATTGCTAAAATAAAGTTTTACTGACATTTTATTGACCCTACCACTGCATAGGGCACATCTGTAACATGAACGCTACTGAATGGCACATACATTGAAAACTACGGAGAACTGAGACAAATCCACTTTACACTTCATAAATAATCTTAAAACGTTTCCAACCAAGGCAACACCCACTTGAAATACGTTCATTCTCATTTTTGGTAAACAAAAAGAGAGATTGTTACATATGTTCCCTATGATGCATCTACAGAGAGAGAGACAGACAGACACTAACTCTCTCTCTCTCTCTCTCTCTCTCTCTCTCAGCTGGGAGTGTGTGGGAGGGGTCTGCAGTGAGCGGGAGTGCTGCTGAGAGCTCTGTCCTTTGGCTGCGTTTTTTTGTTGCTTTACTTTTTTCAGTTTGTTTATTTTGTCTTCTGTTTTCAGTGCTTTTCTTATTGTGGGGGAACAGGGGAGGGGAGGGGGGAGTACCGGTAGTTCTTCCCGGGTCGGGGGGTCGGACCCCCTGAATGCGTCTTTTGAAAAACTGACCCGACGCCATGGAGTCAAGATCGCTCCGGTGCAGTTCTGCCCCCTAGAGCAGTGTGTGTTAGCGGTTGGGGAGGTAGCAGGGTGTGAAAATATCAAGTCTGCTGCCATTGTTATCTTCTTAAAAACCACTGATCTGCTCAATCAGCTAGTGGCTAATGGCACAGTGTTAGACGACACTTTCACCCCGGTGTTGCCGCTCGCTGCTCCTGCCCGGAAGGTAACGCTGTCTAACGTCCCTCCGTTCATCCGCACCGGCTCGGGCAGCTGATGTCCGGCATTAAGAGGGTCCCGCTGGGCTGCAAAGCCCCGCAACTGAAACACGTCGTGTCCTTCCGAAGGCAGCTGTATATGATCCTCAATAACATCAATGAGGATCTTAATGTCTCCGAAGTTGGATCTCTCTTGCTGCCACCACCACGAAGATTGCTCTTTAGTAATGTTGGAAAGTCAAAGACAGCAACCGTCAGGGTTCTTGCATATGACGTATTCGTGCTGCACCTCTCTGCAAGGATCCAGGACAGTTTGTCAATGTAAACTCCAGTGCCTGGGAACTTTTCCACCTAAAAGACAATGGTAAATAAAAAACAAGTTTATCCCCAAACTATTCTTATATTATGTTAAGTGGAATACATTATCAGTAAGGCTGTGATTTTGTTACAGAAATGTGTTATTAAAGACCACAGTATGTCTCAATTCTAAGTTTATTAATTTACAGACATAATAAAGTCAGTGAATCTGTGACACCCATAATTCAATTACATTCTTATTATCAACTTTAACTATGAATATAACTGATAATGTAGCATCATTAGATTGTTTACAACCAATATTTGTTTTCAATATATATATTTTTACCTTGTCTTTGTAATATTGTAGACTAAGAGTGTTATACCTGTTTTGGTGATTCTTTGTCAGATTCAGAACAATTTGCTGTGGGGCTGTCAGAACCACTTGATGGTGACACACTTTTGTCTTCATTGCTGATAAATGTGGCTTTTGTTAAAAAAAATTTCAGATTGTCCAAAAGGTCTGGAATCTCTGGAGAAAAAAACCTTAGTATTAAATGATAATCATTTCTAGTAATATATTTAATACAAAGTGAAAACAAAACCATCAATGCCTGCAATTATACTTGAGAGACTTGCTCTATGTTATTGGCAAACTGACCTTTTTGTGGGTCATTAACATTAGCTACGAAAAAAATAAAAGAGATAAAATACAACAATTACCAGGTCTAATGTAATGCATATAGTCATTAATGTAGGATTATGAAGTTATGTTGAAAAACTTTATTTAATAATCAGTATTATTAAACTATTAGACAGTGCACATTAAGAGTCTGTATTGTGGTTCTAGATTACTTCAGTATGATCAACTATAATACATTACTCTGGAATCTAAATTACTGAAGAATAACATTTATCAAGGTAAGGAATTATTTATTAAATACTGTGCTTTGACCATACAAATTAAGATGAACAGCCAACACTGAATCAAAACTGAAGTTAAATTAAATTAAATTATTATTATTATTATTATTATTAAATTATTATTATTATTAAATTATATCTGGTTTAATTTATTTTGTGATTTGGGGGATTTTATTGTAAAGCACAACACACAATAAATCGTTCTTACAAATGCCAGTCAAGTATGACGAGTTTTCAGCGCCCTCACCACCACCTACCATGTTATAAGAGTATGTTAGAAGTACAACACATTAATAACTTAAACATTCATTTCAAATATACTGTGATTGTATATATCAAATAGCATGTAAAGACTTTAATGTTTTTTTTTTTTAAATAAACATTGTTACCAGTCATAATGATCTGCGCTTCATGGACAGGCCATCCACCTTTTGGAGGTTTGTTCATGTCTCTCCACTCTGCTCTGAAGTTTCGAGTCGTCTCTTCGTCATCATCAGCAATGCTGAATAAATCAAAATTGCGAAAGCAAGCAGTGGGAATCACGCTGTAAGAGTCTTTGTCGACCCCGCTTTCCCACTTCACCAACGCGTGCATCACCGCCATACTACCTTCACCTTCTCGTCCGTTTTTTCTGCGCGTTTTTCCCCCGACAAGTCACGGCACAAAAAACAGTCCCGCTCTGCATTCTGGTACTTGGCGTTCTTAATAACACCAACAGGGTGTAATCGCATAGACCACTCGAGTATAAAGTACTACATATCCCATCTGTTACAGTTTTTTTTCTTCTTCTGAAACTGCAAGCGCACTACATAAAGTTTGGCAAATGAAGAAATTTGGATGATGAGTTTACAATCTTATAAACAGTATTTAAGTAAACCTAGATATGCAATTCCAAAAAGAACAGCATCGAGATGGAGAAACAGGATACAAAAATAATAATACAATGTTTATACTTTTTGTATTTTAATTACAGTATGTAATTATTGCCTTTTGATTTACATTTACAGAAAAAGAACGGCGGCAAACGTGGACTACCCAACAAGAAGCAACAAAGTTACTAAAATATCAGATTCTCAGGTAAGCTTCATGCAGCCATACATGTATAATTATAAAATCAATCCAAAAAATAGACCTTGTTTACCCTACAACTGATTTGAGTGTTAATTCTATTTAAGATATAAAAAAATATTTTGTTTTCTGAACTAATAATCTGTGAACATTCTATTATCTCTATAATTTTAATTAATACATTTATTTTATTATTGGTGGAACATTATATTTTTCAGCTCAGATGATTTCACGTACCATCAATTTTTCTGTTAATAAATGTGCAAAAACAAATCAGATGGATAGGCCCCTACATATGAACATTAAGTTAAAGGCCTAGAGTGAGTGTTCTTCAATTCCAGTCATGGCGGGCCACAATCCAGCTCTTTGTAACTCATCAACAACCAAAGACCTGGGAAAAGGGTTAAATGGCTTCAGTTAAGCCAATTAGGTAATTAAGAGCTCAACTGGAAAAAAAACAGCAGGCATAGGGGTACTTTAGGACCACAGTCACTGATATAACCTACAATGTTGTTGTAATGAAAATCAGCAGACAGTGGGCCTCCTCCAGGACTAAGGTTGAGAAGCACTGGTCTTGAAGACCACAATAACAATCGACCTCAAGGGCTAGGGATATTCGAGGTGATGCTAAACCAGTCCTGAATGTTTAAATATAATGTTATTTTCTTGTAGTGTGCCGTTGCTGTTAATGCAACCAGTTATATTGAGCCATCAAATACAGAAGCTGACGAAAGACATCAACATGTAAATTTAGTTGTAAATTTAAAGTGTGTGTGAAAAGTATTTTGTATATGGAGATTAACCCATAGTTTCACAGATAAATTGTGGACCAGTGATATTCAGGATCTTCAAAACAAGTCCTGAATGCTCAAACTTAACACTTCTTTTTTTAGAGTGTCGTTGCTGTCAATCCAGCCAGTGATGTGGAGCCATCAGATACAGAAGCTGATGAAAAACAACATGTAAATTTCCTAAATTAATATGGTGCATCAAAATACTTATTTAGCACTTTCAACTGTTTCTTTGTGATTCCTAAAATTACTTTACAGGCTGGGGCTGGGGGAAGACACTGCGCCCGCCTGGAGAAGCCTGTACAAGCCCCCCTCAATAAGAGAGCTGGCAATCTGCAGTGGAGGGTGTTACACACCATTATTGCTGTCAATTCTTTTATTACTGTTCTTAACCCTGCTGTGTCCGACGCCTGCCCATTCTGTGCTCAGAGAGAGACCGTGTTTCACTGTTTCAGCACTTGCTCTCGGTTGTCACCCATTTTTAGTCTTTTAACTCGTCTTTTTACTGATCTTAACCTGATTTTTAACACAAAGGTTTTTATTTTAGGGGCGCGATACACCAGAAGGACCAAACATGTGGACCAGCTGGTAAACTTCTTGCTGGGCCAGGCTAAAATGGCCGTCTATAAGACTAGGAAGAACAGAGTGTGTGGGGAGGGCAGTGAGGATGCAGTGAGAGTGTTTGCCATGCTGGTCAAGTGCAGAGTCAGACTAGAGTTTAACTATTACAGGCTGATGAATGATTTGGAGAGTTTTGAACAGGTCTGGTGTATTAATGATGCCCTTTGTGAATTGTATGACGGGGAGTTGGTTTTTATTATGTAATTCATTTATAGGGTTTAGTATTTGATGGTTGTTTTGTTGTGTGTATTGGGTTGCTTTCTTTAAAAGTGTACAGATCAGTGGCGGAGTTAATGCTTGTTGGGGGGAGACAAACAAAGGGGAACACTATTTTTTATTTATTTATTTATTTTCTTTTGTATGAATTATTGCGTGTTGCAAACAGGCAATGAAGTCTGATAAAAGTCAAAAAGTCTCTCTCTCTCTCACACACACACACACAGCCAGCAAGACACACAGAGCCAGCCAGCTCAGCGATGACATCACAAACATCTCTCTCAGGTGACTCCTATGACATCACAGAGCACGTACATTCCGTTGCTTGCCGTCTGTCAACCACTCAGTCACTGCCAGCCAGACTGGCTGGCTGACTGGATGGTGGGGCTGCTTGCTGCTGCTGCGTACCTTAGCAAGCTTATTTGCTTGACCGGCCTTCCTCCTCCGCCCACATGCCCACCTATGTCCGATCTGCTGTTCACCTGGATCACAGCTCCGCCCCAACAAGGCAGAGCCTCCCAAGAATGGTACAAACTCACCCACGATCCCCTCCACGGAAAGCTATAGCAAAAGGCAAAAGCATTATACGTAATGAAGAGGAACCCGAGTCCAAGACGCATCCGACCAGCCATACATATTTGTGTGTATTAAAGATCACATTTTATTACATTTAGATTTTCTGTACTTTATTACATCTTTTTGTGATTTTTAAATGTATTGTTTCTTTTCCTTATATATGTATGTATGTATGTATGTATGTGTGTGTGTGTCTGTGTGAAAGTGTATGTGTTTGTGTGTCTCTGTGTGAAAGTGAGTGTGTGTGTGTCTGTCTCTGTGTTTGTGTGTCTGTCTCTGTGTGAAAGTGAGTGTGTGTGCGTGTGTCTGTCTGTGAAAGTGTGTGTGTGTGTGTGGGTGTGACAGTGTGTATGAGTGTCTGTCTGTCATGTAACTCGCACATCTGTGAGGGCACCATTTTTGCAGAAAGAGATGTACACATTTTGGAGCAACATATGCTGCCATCCAGACATCGTCTTTTCCAGGGACGTCCCTGCATTTTTCAGCAGGATAACGCCAAACCACATTCTGCCCAGATTACAAGCGCATGGTTGCGTAGGCAGAGAGTGCGGGTGCTAGCATGGCCTGCCTGCAGTCCTGACCTGTCTCCGAATTGAGAATGTGTGGCGCACTATGAAGTGCAAATTAAGACAACGAAGGCCCTGTGCAGTTGCGCAGCTGAGGAAATGCATAATGGATGAATGGGGGAAAATCCCGCTTGCTAAACTTAACCAAGTGGTGTCTTCAGTGCCCAAGTGCTTAATAAGTGTTATTAAAAGAAAAGGTGATGTTACATAGTGGTAAACAGTCGACTGTCCCAACTTTCTTGGTTTCTTTTCACTGCTAATGAGATGCTGTAGAGTGAGTTAGTTATATTGCTTTCAGGAGCTCTAATCGTATTGATGAGTTCATGCAGCATTTGTAATTGAATTTCAAAAAGTAATCCTTGCTGTCTGGCCTGTGTGTATGAGATGTACTCTGTCAATCTTTGGCTAACAACTGAAACATTGGTAGAACAGAAATGGCAACATAAAAAAGAAAAGTACATTTTAAAAGAGCACATTAAATAGGATGAATATACAGTTTTTTACAATCACTTTGTCACTCATTTCAGAACCTTGATGTCATTTTTCAAAACTCTAGACACAAAACTCAAAACGGTCATCACTTGTAACACAGGCTGTCCAATGTTCAAAACATTGCATTGTGCATTCATATCTTTAAAGAAACCTTGCACTTGCAGACTTGTTGGTTCAAATAATTCATTTATCATGAAATACCATAGTAACATTTATTTAGATCACCCACACAGAAGATACCGATAGTTTCACTGTGTAGTTGTTCGTACAATCATTAAATATTGTAGTACAAAATATGTGATACATGTTTCATTATGGTACTACACATAAATACATCACTGTAAAAGGACTAGTAGAGAGAATACTACAGACACAGTGGAATCATTGAACAAAATCTGAAATGTATTGATGCAATACAATCAAATCACACCATAGGTTTCTTTGAAGCCATGCTACAATAATTAGCTACAAAAAAGAACAAAACTACAGTAAAATGTCAACTGCAGTGTTCCTCACCTGGCTTAGTGTAAAACAAAGGATTGATTACTGTACTTCTGAATTTCCATCAGCCCTGTGTTCAGGTTCAGGTTCTCACAACCATTTTTCACAAGAGGCATCTTGAAACTGAACATACCTGAACATACTCAGTCATCAGCTGCTTCACTCTGTCTGCATTTCTTTCAAAAGGCACACTATACTCTGTGCTACACATTGGTATGCAGTATACAGTCATTTGACAATTGAGAGTAGCCTAATGTTTAGTGCATGCTGAAGACTTGCCGCTTCTCAGTATGGACATTTCTGATGATTGAGGCCACAGTTGATCCTGAGTTGATTCTGAGGTTTGATTGAATCATTGTAGCTGCCTCAGTCATGGTCATGCCATGATTTACAACATGCTCTACAACTATTTCTCGGATTTCACTGGACACTATTTGCTGTTGCTGCCGCTGTCTGGTCCGTGGCCTTGTCCTCTACCACGTTCCCCCAACACCTCTCAAATGAGGCCCATGGCTGCCTCTCTGGTGAGGCCTAAGCCCTCCTCTATGACGAGGCCCACGACCACCTCTCAGAAGGGGTGCATGTCCCCTTCCATTCCTTTGACCACCACGTCTTCCTCCTCCCACTGCTTGACCTCTATTGTGACCTGGATGACCTGCCGGCTCCATGTTATCACTGTGTTGCTGGGGTGGATAGCACTCATTTCACTCGATACTCGTACCACAATGTGAAATCAATCATCAATAACCAGTTGGCAGTATTGGAAAAGCAATTACAAGGGCCTGCATACATACAGTAATGTCAAATCTGATGTGGAAGAACAATCATCTTCAACCAGGTTGGAGCGTTAGTTGCAATGCCTTTAATACACGCAGCGTGGAGAGGAACAGTGACTCAAGTAGATCCCAAAGTCGCTCTGCCTTCATTTTAACAGTCAGAGCTTTTATACACAAAAATCAAAGAGCTGGTTATAATCAGAAAGTCATTACTATGTTATCTTAAAAGTTAGCTAAGCAGAATTTATATCATTATAGGACAGAGTTCATAGATCAACACATGGATTAGGGAGCAGGCACTTCAATCATACTGTTTGACATTGTCTCCAAGATTCTCATCGTAAATAACAAACAGAAATCAAACTACCTTCTGGCCTGACCTTCTAGCTTGACCTTATCTTTCTTAAGTATACAAGAGAGAAAAACAGGTATTAGAGAAAAAAATTCTAACTTTCCTTCCACACTGCAAACATGGTGTGGAAAAGTGCTACATGATGATGAATGATGATGAAATATTACATCCATAGATAATGTAGTCCAACTGGTTCATGCTCCTCGTTTATTGATGTCAATGGATCTCATTATCCTGAAACTTTCATGATCGAAACATGGAATATTGTTTGTCAGTTTCCATAAAATTATGCATTAAGAGTAATGCAACAGTCACTTATCATTTTGAGCAGCTGTATCAATTGATAGTTAAATCTTTGTAATGAAATGAATAGACAGTGATCTCAGATGTAATGTGTGAATTGCATTTTGAAATGGTAATACTTTGATGTTAAGTTGTGTCATTTTAGTTCAATGAACAAATGATCTGAGGTTGATGTGTATTGTATCCAAGCAATTGTAAAAAAGTGTTAGAGTTTTGAAAAATGTGCATTTTGATCATCGGGTGTGAGTTTAGTGTCTAGAGTTTTGAAAAATGACATCAAGGTTCTGAAATGAGTGCCAAAGTGATTGTAAAAAAGTGTAATATCAGGGGACAGTGGCTATTAGTGATCTGGCCTTCCGTGGCCTCTGTATTAATGTAACAGGTCACATTGTATGTGTACACTGATACTTGATAGTATAATATAGTACAAGTAAAAAACATACATACGTATCATAGAAGTATTTTGCAGAAATGATTATGGATAGTTATCAAAATGGAGAGGAAATGCTAAATCCAGTCTCCCCAGGCTGAGCTTCTATTGCTGCACCTGCTGGCCCCACTATATGGATAGAGCCACACCAAGTACAAGAGTCTCCCCATTGCTATTTATATCTCCCTATCCAATCTTATATACGTGTCAGGGTGGGGTGCATATTCCCCTGCATGCTTTGAAACCTATAGCACCTGGGACGCACACTTGGGATCCGGTTCCTCTGCCCCTCACATACACATGAGGAATCCTAGGTGCTCAACACGTCATACTGTCTCCTTCATCTCATGTGTAAACTATGGACAAATACATGACTAAACGTGTTTAGTTGCTTTTCCCAGAATGCTTTGCGCCACGATATGCAAATAACGGGGACTATGATTGGCTCCCTGACATTACCCACACTGCGACTGATGCTACCCATTTCACTACCCAACAAAGACCCATAATATGCGTGTGTCTGTCTGTCTGTCTGTCTGTCAAAGTATGTGTGTGTGTGTCTGTGTGTGTCTGTGTCTGTCTGTCTGTGTGTGAAAGTGTGTGTGTGTCTGTCTGTCTGTCTGTCATGTAACTTGCACATCTGTGAGGGCACCACTAATGCAGAAAGAGATGTACACATATTGTTTATTTTCCATATATATGTATGTATGTATGTATGCATGTCCAATTGCTTTGACAATACAAATGAATTGAATTGAGAGGGAGAGAGAGAGAGTAAGAGAGAGAGAGACAGACAGACAGACATACAGACAGACAGAGAGAGACACACACACACACACACACACACACACACACAGAGAGCCAGCCAGCCAGCTCAGCGATGACATGACGAGCCTCTCTCAGCTTACTGCTATGACATCACAGAGCACGTACATTCCGTTTAACAAATCGTTAAACAAAAAAGGTTATAAACACATTGACTACAATACCGGTTAGTAAGACGAAGGTGAGTCTCTCGTTAGTATTATTAGTCAGACATTAAATAACTACGCAGGTTAGTATTTATGTCAGGTAACTTCTCGTTATATATATATCAGTCTCATTTACGTTTAGGTGCCGAGAAAGATCCTATTTGTTACCACAATTTCCCTTAACTGATTATTATTCAATGATTAAGGATAGGCAGGGCCACCAATAATCTAATGTCTATTAACTTGTGTCAATTTCAGACTAAACAGTTAAACAGGAATGAGAAGATATTTCTCGGCGTTGACAGATTTTATTTCTAAAATTATCAACAAAACAGTTTAATGCAACTCACATTTATATTTAAGAAAACTAAATGATATTACACATTCTAGAGTTATGAATCACAGATTAACATTTCTAATTGATTTCTCAAATGTCATGAATCACAAACTCCAAACTGTTAAACTTATGTGAACTTCGTCGCAGAGAGGCCTCTCTGGCTTCGGGCTCAGATAACAGCACACGGCACGAGGTCCGTGTGGTTTGGAACAAAGGCAGTCCGGTTCGGCTTTGTCCAAGAACTTCCACTCAGTCGATGCACCTGGAAGTTGGGGTTTCGCGAATGTAGAGTCTTTTCCAAACAGATTTTCCATTGGTTTGAAGGCTCCAAGGTTGTGCACAAAATCTTCTTTGTAAGCATGGTTCCACCGTAGTTACTTGAAGACGAAGTCTTTGAGGAAAGCAGGGCCCTGTTTGTTCCAAGGGTCAAGTTTCTTAAGACTCAAATAGCTATTTAAGTGACTGACACTTTCGTATTCAGTCGACTTAGTCAATTGTCCAGCTGTAAAACTCCACTGATCAGGTGGGTCTGTGAAGTTATTTATTTAATAAAGTCCTTTAAAATAATTCTTCGCTCAATCTCCTTCTCCCAGTTTAACTCTTCTGTTGCCGGCAAAGACTTGGTTGGTTTCTGATTCCGGTTCTGGCAACAGAGCTACAGGTTGAGCTGTGGCAGCGAGTTTCTGGTTCAGGTGAGAGAGAGAGAGAGAGAAAGACTGTCCGCTGTTCCTTATAGTCTGTCAGATCAGTAGGTGATTGGTCCCTGAGTTCTTGAGATTGGATTTCGGTTTCAGCCCCCAGTGTCCTATTGGAGGGAGGCTTTATTTATGACTGATGTCAATCCATGCCATCTTTTGGAAATGCCGGTTGGCCTGGGTTCGTAGCTCTATGTCGGGATTTCGGCTCTCATCCACTTCAAAGAGTTTTTATCACCTAGAGGCCCCTTTCTCCAGACATCTCATAGCAGAATTCCAAACTATTTGGCCTCTTCTCGGTGCCATCCTCCCCAAAACTGTCACTTTGATGCAAACCAGTTCCAAGCTGATGAGCTAAGGAAATCTGATAACTTTGGGGGGGGAGAGGTCTTCTTTAGATCAGTGCTTCAGCTCAGAGCCCAAATGCTCTTATCCAAATACAACCAACATAACGCTACATATGTATGTATGTATGTATATATGTGTAGAAGGAAAATTAGAAATTATTTTCTTACACCTGTTTTTCTCTCTTGTATACTTAAAAAAGATACGGTCAAGCTAGAAGGTCAGCCCAGAAGATAGTTTGATTTCTGTTTGTTATTTACGATGAGAACCTTGGAGACATTGTCAAACGGTATGACCTACGTGCCTGTTCCCTAAAACCATGTGTTGACCTATGAACTCTGTTCTATAATGATATATGTTCTGCTTAGTTAGCCTTTAAGATAACATTGTAATGACTTTCTAGCATGTATGGATGTATGTATGTATGTATATATATATATATATATATGTATGTATGTATGTCCAATTGCTTTGACAATACAAATGAATTGAATTGAGAGGAAGAGAGAGAGAGAGAGAGAGAGAGAAAGAGAGAGAGAGAGACAGACAGACAGACAGACAGACAGACAGCTCAGCGATGACATCACGAGCCTCTCTCAGCTGACTGCTATGACATCACAGAGCACGTACATTCCACTGCTTGTCGTCTGTCAACCACTCAGTCACTGCTAGCCAGACTGTCCCTAAGACAAAGTGTACAATACTTCAATTATATCTCCTCCAGACAGATAAAGAGTATTAAGAGCTACGATGAAGTTACCCAGGAGACGTAAAAAGCTTGCATCACCTGGTATTTCCTGGAGGTCACCCATCCAAGTACTAACCAGGCCCTGGCCCGTTTAGTTTCCAAGGTCTGACGAGATCGGGCACGTTCAGGACGGTGTGGCCGCAAGCCGAGATGCCTGGCTGCATGATGTCTCTTAAAGGCTGGCGGGTATTGACGGAATTTCCAGCAAAAAATAAAAAATTAAAAAATTAAAAAATGGAGGGAAAAATAACAGTGCAGGAAAGGGTGTTGAAAGTAGCCGGGAACGTGTACAATTCTTCAATTATATCTCCTCCAGACAGAAAGAGAGTATTAAGAGCTACGATGAAGTTACCCAGGAGACGTAAGAAGCTTGCAGCACCTGGTATTTCTAGGAGATCTCCCATCCAAGTACTGACTAGGCCATGCCCCGTTTAGCTTCCGAGATCTGACGAGACGGGGTGCGTCCAGGACGGTGTAGCCACAAGCCGAGAGGCCTGGCTGCATGATGTCTCTTAAAGGCTGACGGGTGTTGAGGGAACTTCCAGCAAATAAAAAAAGAAAAATGGAGGGAAAAATATCAGTTCAGCAAAGGGTGTTGAAAGTAGCCGGGTACGTGTACATTTCTTCAATTATATCTCCTCCAGACAGAAAGAGAGTATTAAGATCTACGATGAAGTTACCCAGGAGACGTATAAAGCTTGCAGCACCTGGTATTTCCAGGAGGTCACCCATCCAAGTACTGACCAGGCCCTGCCCTGTTTAGCTTCCGAGATCTGATGAGATCGGTCGCGTTCAGGACGGCGTGGCCGCAAGCCGAGAGGCCTGGCAGCATGATGTCTCTTAAAGGCGGGCGGGTTTTGACGGACCTTCCAGCAAAAAAAAGAAGAATGGAGGGAAAAATACCAGTGGAGCAAATGGTGTTGAAAGTAGCCGGGTACGTGTACAAATCCTCAATTATAACACCTCCAGGCAGAAAGAGAGTATCAAGAGCTACGATAAAGTTACCCAGCAGACGTAAAAAGCTGGCAGCACCTGGTATTTCCAGGAGATCTCCCATCCAAGTACTGACCAGGTCCTGCCCCGTTTCGTTTCCGAGATCTGACGAGATCGGGCGCGTTCAGGTCTGTGTGTCCGCAAGCCGAGATGTCTGGTTGCATGATGTCTCTTAAAGGCTGGCGGATATTGATGGAACTTCCAGAAAAAATAAAAAATAAAAAAAAAAATGGCGGGAAAAATATCAGTGCAGCAAAGGGTGTTGAAAGTAGCCGGGTACGTGTACAATTCTTCAATTATATCTCCTCCAGACAGAAATAGAGTATTAAGAGCTACGATGAAGTTACCCAGGAGACGAAAAAGCTTGCAGCACCTGGTATTTCCAGGAGGTCACCCATCCAAGTACTGACGAGGCCCTGCACCGTTTAGCTTCCGAGATCTGACGAGATCGGGCGCGTTCAGGACGGTGTGGCCACAAGCCGAGACGCCTGGCTGCATGATGTCTCTTAAAGGCTGGCGGGTATTGACGGAATTTCCAGCATAAAAAAAAAAAAAAAAAATAGAAAAATGGAGGGAAAAATATCAGTGCAGGAAAGGGTGTTGAAAGTAGCCGGGTACGTGTACAATTCTTCAATTATATCTCCTCCAGACTGAAAGAGAGTATTAAGAGCTACGATAAAGTTACCCAGGAGACGTAAAAGCTTGCAGCACCAGGTATTTCCAGGAGGTCTCACATTCAAGTACTGACCAGGTCCTACCCCGTTTAGCTTCCGAGATCTGACGAGATCGGGCGCGTTCAGGATGGTGTGGCAGCAAGCCGAGATGCCTGGCTGCATGATGTCTCTTAAAGGCTGGAGGGTATTGACGGAACTTCCAGCAGAAAAAAAAAAAGAAAAAGAAAAATGGAGGCAAAAATATCAGTGCAGCAAAGGGTGTTGAAAGTTGCCGGGTACGTGTTCAATACTTCAATTATATCTCCTCCAGACAGAAAGAGAGTATTAAGAGCTACGATAAAGTTTCCCAGGAGAAGTAAAAAGCTTGCAGCACCTGGTATTTCCAGGAGGTCTCCCATCTAAGTACTGACCAGGCCCTGCCCAGTTTAGCTTCCGAGAGCTGACGAGATGGGGCGCGTTCAGGACAGTGTGGCCGCAAGCCAAGACGCCTGGCTGCATGATGTCTCTTAAAGGTTGGCGGGTATTGACGGAACTTCCAGCAAAAAAAAAAAAAAAAAAGAAAAATGGATGGAAAAATATCAGTGCAGCAAAGGGTGTTGACAGTAGCTGGGTACGTGTACAATACTTCAATTATATCTCCTCCAGACAGATAGAGAGTATTAAGAGCTACGATAAAGTTACCCAGGAGACGTAAAAGCTTGCAGCACCAGGTATTTCCAGGAGGTCTCACATTCATGTACCGACCAGGTCCTGCCCCGTTTAGCTTCCAAGATCTGACGAGATCGGGCGAGTTCAGGATGGTGTGGCCGCAAGCCGAGATGCCTGGCTGCATGATGTCTCTTAAAGGCTGGCGGGTATTGAGGGAATTTCCAGCAAAAAAAAAAAAAAAAAAAAAAAAAGAAAAATGCATGGAAAAATATCAGTGCAGCAAAGGGTGTTGACAGTAGCTGGGTACGTGTACAATACTTCAATTATGTCTCCTCCAGACAGAAAGAGAGTATTAAGAGCTACGATGAAGTTACCCAGGAGACAAAAAAGCTTGCAGCACCAGGTATTTCCAGGAGGTCACCCATCCAAGTACTGACCAGGCCCTGCCCCTTTTACCTTCCGAGATCTTACGAGATCGGGCGCATTCAGGACGGTGTGGCCACAAGCCGAGAGGCCTGGCTGCATGATGTCTCTTAAAGGTTGGCGGATATTGACGAACTTCCAGCAAAAAAAAAAAAGAAAAATGGAGGGAGAAATATCAGTGCAGCAAAGGCTGTTGAAAGTAGCCGTGTACGTGTACAATACTTCAATTATATCTCCTCCAGACAGAAAGAGAGTACTAAGAGCTACGATGAAGTTACCCAGGAGACGTAAAAAGCTTGCAGCACCTGGTATTTCCAGGAGGTCACACATCCAAGTACTGACCAGGTCCTGCCCCGTTTAGCTTTCGAGATCTTACGAGATCGGGCGCGTTCAGGACGGTGTGGCCACAAGCCGAGTGGCCTGGCTGCATGATGTCTCTTAAAGGTTGGCGGGTATTGACGGAACTTCCAGCAAAAAAAAAAAAAAAAAAGAAAAATGGATGGAAAAATATCAGTGCAGCAAAGGGTGTTGACAGTAGCTGGGTACGTGTACAATTCTTCAATTATATCTCCTGGAGACAGAAAGAGAGTATTAAGAGCTACGATGAAGTTACCCAGGAGACGTAAAAAGCTTGCAGCACCTGGCATTTCCAGGAGGTCACCCATCCAAGTACTGACCAGGCCCTGCCCCGTTTAAATTCCAAGATCTGATGAGATCGGGGGCGTTCAGGACGGTGTGGCTGCAAGCCAAGAGGCCGGGCTGCATGATGTCTCTTAATGGTTGGCGGGTTTTGACGGAACATCCAGCAAAAAAAAAAAAGAGAAATGGAGGGAGAAATACCAGTGCAGCAAAGGGTGTTGAAAGTAGCCGGGTACGTGTACAATTCTTCAATTATATCTCCTGCAGACAGAAAGAGAGTATTAAGAGCTACGATGAAGTTACCCAGGAGACGTAAAAAGCTTGCAGCACCTGGTATTTCTAGGAGGTCAGCCATCCAAGTACTGACCAGGCCCTGCCCCGTTTAGCTTCCGAGATCTTACGAGAACGGGCGCATTCAGGACGGTGTGGCCACAAGCCGAGAGGCCTGGCTGCATGATGTCTCTTAAAGGTTGGCGGGTATTGACGGAACTTCCAGCAAAAAAAAAAAAAAAAAAAAGAAAAATGGATGGAAAAATATCAGTGCAGCAAAGGGTGTTGACAGTAGCTGGGTACGTGTACAATACTTCAATTATATCTCCTGGAGACAGAAAGAGAGTATTAAGAGCTACGATGAAGTTACCCAGGAGACGTAAAAGGCTTGCAGCACCTGGTATTTCTAGGAGGTCTCCCATCCAAGTACTGACCAGGCCCTGCCCCGTTTAGCTTCCGAGATCTGACGAGATCGGGCGCATTCAGGACGGTGTGGCCGCAAGCCGATAGGCCTGGCTGCATGATGTCTCTTAATGGTTGGCGGATATTGACGAACTTCCAGCAAAAAAAAAAAAGAAAAATGGAGGGAAAAATATCAGTGCAGCAAAGGCTGTTGAAAGTAGCCGTGTACGTGTACAATACTTCAATTATATCTCCTCCAGACAGAAAGAGAGTACTAAGAGCTACGATGAAGTTACCCAGAAGACAAAAAAGCTTGCAGCACCAGGTATTTCCAGGAGGTCACCCATCCAAGTACTGACCAGGCCCTGCCCCTTTTACCTTTCAAGATCTGACGATATCGGGTGCGTTCAGGACGGTGTGGCCGAAAGCCAAGAAGCCTGGCTGCATGATGTCTCTTTAGGCTGGTGGGTATTGACGGAACTTCCAGCAAAAAAAAAAAAAAAAAAAAGAAAAATGGAGGGAGAAATATCAGTGCAGCAAAGGCTGTTGAAAGTAGCCGGGTACGTGTACAATTCTTCAATAATATCTCCTCCAGACTGAAAGAGAGTATTAAGAGCTACGATGAAGTTACCCAGGAGACGTAAAAAGTTTGCAGCACCTGGTATTTCCAGGTGGTCACCCAACCAAGTACTGGCCAGACCCTGCCCCGTTTAGCTTCCGAGATATGATGAGATCAGGCGCGTTAAGGACGGTGTGGCCGCAAGCCAAGAGACCTGGCTGCATGATGTCTCTTAAAGGCTGGCAAGTATTGACGGAACTTCCAGCAAAAAAAAAAAAAAAAAAAATAGAAAAAGGGAGGGAAAAATATCAGTGCAGCAAAGGGTGTTGAAAGTAGCCGGGTACATGTACAATTCTTCAATTATATCTCCTCCAGACAGAAAGAGAGAATTAAGAGCTACGATAAAGTTACCCAGGAGACGTAAAATCTTGCAGCACCTGGTATTTCCAGGAGGTCTCACATTCAAGTCCTGACCAGGTCCTGCCCCGTTTAGCTTCCGAAATCTGACGATATCATGCGCATTCAGGACGGTGTGGCCGAAAGCCGAGAGGCCCAGCTGCATGATGTCTCTTTAAGGCTGGCGGGTATTGACGGAACTTCCAGCAAAAGAAAAAAGAAAAAAGAAAAATGGAGGGAAAAATATCAGTGCAGCAAAGGGTTTTGAAAGTAGCCGGGTACGTGTACAATTCTTCAATAATATCTCCTACAGACTGAAAGAGAGTATTAAGAGCTATGATGAAGTTACCCAGGAGACGTAAAAAGCTTGCAGCACCTGGTATTTCTAGGAGGTCTCCCATCCAAGTACTGACCAGGCCCTGCCCCGTTTAGCTTCCGAGATCTGACGAGATCGGGCGCGTTCAGGATGGTGTGGCCGCAAGCCGAGATGCCTGGCTGCATGACGTCTCTTAAAGGCTGGCGGATATTGACGGAACATCCAGCAAAAAAATAAAATAAAAAGAAAAATGGAGGGAAAAATATCAGTGCAGCAAAGGGTGTTGAAAGTAGCCTAGTACGTGTACAATTCTTCAATTATATCTCCTGGAGACAGAAAGAGAGTATTAAGAGCTACGATGAAGTTACCCAGGAGACGTAAAAGGCTTGCAGCACCTGGTATTTCTAGGAGGTTTCCCATCCAAGTACTGACCAGGCCCTGCCCCGTTTAGCTTCCGAGATCTGACGAGATCGGGCGCATTCAGGACGGTGTGGCCGCAAGCCGAGAGGCCTGGCTGCATGATGTCTCTTAAAGGTTGGCGGGTATTGACGGAACTTCCAGCAAAAAAAAAAAAAAAAAAAAAGAAAAAGAAAAATGGAGGGAAAAATATCAGTGCAGTAATGGGTTTTGAAAGTAGCCGGGTACGTGTACAATTCTTCAATTATATCTCCTCCAGACAGAAAGAGAGTATTAAGAGCTACGATGAAGTTACCCAGGAGACAAAAAAGCTTGCAGCACCTGGTATTTCCAGGAGGTCACCCATCCAAGTACTGACGAGGCCCTGCCCCGTTTAGCTTCCGAGATCTGACGATATCGGGCGCGTTCAGGACGGTGTGGCCGAAAGCCAAGAGGCCCGCCTGCATGATGTCTCTTTAGGCTGGTGGGTATTGACGGAACTTCCAGCAAAAAAAAAAAAAAAAAAGAAAAATGGAGGGAGAAATATCAGTGCAGCAAAGGCTGTTGAAAGTAGCCGGGTACGTGTACAATTCTTCAATAATATCTCCTCCAGACTGAAAGAGAGTATTAAGAGCTACGATGAAGTTACCCAGGAGACGTAAAAAGCTTGCAGCACCTGGTATTTCCAGGTGGTCACCCAACCAAGTACTGGCCAGACCCTGCCCCGTTTAGCTTCCGAGATATGATGAGATCAGGCGCGTTAAGGACGGTGTGGCCGCAAGCCAAGAGACCTGGCTGCATGATGTCTCTTAAAGGCTGGCAAGTATTGACGGAACTTCCAGCAAAAAAAAAAAAAAAAAAAATAGAAAAAGGGAGGGAAAAATATCAGTGCAGCAAAGGGTGTTGACAGTAGCTGGATACATGTACAATACTTCAATTATATCTCCTCCAGACAGAGAGAGAGTATTAAGAGCTACGATGAAGTTACCCAGGAGACGTAAAAAGCTTGCAGCACCTGGTATTTCTAGGAGGTCTCCCATCCAAGTACTGACCAGGCCCTGCCCCGTTTAGCTTCCGAGATCTGACGAGATCAGGCGCATTCAGGACGGTGTGGCCGAAAGCCAAGAGGCCCAGCTGCATGATGTCTCTTTAAGGCTGGCGGGTATTGACGGAACTTCCAGCAAAAGAAAAAAGAAAAAAGAAAAATGGAGGGAAAAATATCAGTGCAGCAAAGGGTTTTGAAAGTAGCCGGGTACGTGTACAATTCTTCAATAATATCTCCTACAGACTGAAAGAGAGTATTAAGAGCTATGATGAAGTTACCCAGGAGACGTAAAAAGCTTGCAGCACCTGGTATTTCTAGGAGGTCTCCCATCCAAGTACTGACCAGGCCCTGCCCCGTTTAGCTTCCGAGATCTGACGAGATCGGGCGCGTTCAGGATGGTGTGGCCGCAAGCCGAGATGCCTGGCTGCATGACGTCTCTTAAAGGCTGGCAGGTATTGACGGAACTGCCAGCAAAAAAAAAAAAGAAAAATAGAGGGAAATATACCAGTGCAGCAAAGGGTGTTGAAAGTAGCCGGGTACATGTACAATTCTTCAATTATATCTCCTGGAGACAGAAAGAGAGTATTAAGAGCTACGATGAAGTTACCCAGGAGACGTAAAAAGCTTGCAGCACCTGGTATTTCTAGGAGGTCTCCCATCCAAGTACTGACCAGGCCCTGCCCCATTTAGCTTCCGAGATCTGACGAGATCGGGCGCATTCAGGATGGTGTGGCCGCAAGCCGACATGCATGGCTGCATGATGTCTCTTAAAGGCTGGCGGGTATTGACGGAATTTCCAGCAAAAAAAAAAAAAAAAAAAATAGAAAAATGGAGGGAAAAATATCAGTGCAGGAAAGGGTGTTGAAAGTAGCCGGGTACGTGTACAATTCTTCAATTATATCTCCTGGAGACAGAAAGAGAGTATTAAGAGCTACGATGAAGTTACCCAGGAGACGTAAAAAGCTTGCAGCACCTGGTATTTCTAGGAGGTCTCCCATCCAAGTACTGACCAGGCCCTGCCCCGTTTAGCTTCCGAGATCTGACGAGATCGGGCGCATTCAGGACGGTGTGGCCACAAGCCGAAAGGCCTGGCTGCATGATGTCTCTTAAAGGTTAGCGGGTATTGACGGAACTTCCAGCAAAAAAAAAAAAGAAAAAAAGAAAAAAGAAAAATGGATGGAAAAATATCAGTGCAGCAAAGGGTGTTGACAGTAGCTGGAAACGTGTACAATACTTCAATTTAATCTCCTCCAGACAGAGAGAGAGTATTAAGAGCTACGATGAAGTTACCCAGGAGACGTAAAAGCTTGCAGCACCTGGTATTTCTAGGAGGTCTCACATTCAAGTACTGACCAGGTCCTGCCCCGTTTAGCTTCCGAGATCTGACGATATCATGCGCGTTCAGGACGGTGTGGCCGAAAGCCGAGAGGCCCGGCTGCATGATGTCTCTTTAAGGCTGGCGGGTATTGACGGAACTTCCAGCAAAAAAAAAAAGAAAAAAGAAAAATGGAGGGAAAAATATCAGTGCAGCAAAGGGTTTTGAAAGTAGCCGGGTACGTGTACAATTCTTCAATAATATCTCCTACAGACTGAAAGAGAGTATTAAGAGCTATGATGAAGTTACCCAGGAGACGTAAAAAGCTTGCAGCACCTGGTATTTCCAGGAGGTCACCCATCCAAGTACTGACCAGGCCCTGCCCCGTTAGCTTCCGAGATCTGACGAGATCGGGCGCGTTCAGGACGGTGTGGCCGCAAGCCAATAAGCCTGGCTGCATGATGTGTCTTAAAGGCTGGCGGGTATTGACGGAACTTCCAGCAAAAAAAAATAAAAATAAAAATGGAAAATGGAGGGAAAAATATCAGTGCAGCAAAGGCTGTTGAAAATAGCCAGGTACGTGTACAATACATCAATTATATCTCCTCCAGACAGATAGAGAGTTATTAAGAGCTACGATGAAGTTTCCCAGGAGACGTAAAAAGCTTGCAGCACCAGGTATTTCCAGGAGGTCTCCCATCCAAGTACTGACCAGGCCCTGCCCCGTTAGCTTCCGAGATCTGACGAGATCGGGCGCGTTCAGGATGGTGTGGCCGCAAGCCGAGATGCCTGGCTGCATGACGTCTCTTAAAGGCTGGCGGGTATTGACGGAACTGCCAGCAAAAAAAAAAAAGAAAAATAGAGGGAAATATACCAGTGCAGCAAAGGGTGTTGAAAGTAGCCGGGTACGTGTACAATTCTTCAATTATATCTCCTGGAGACAGAAAGAGAGTATTAAGAGCTATGATGAAGTTACCCAGGAGACGTAAAAAGCTTGCAGCACCTGGTATTTCTAGGAGGTCTCCCATCCAAGTACTGACAAGGCCCTGCCCCGTTTAGCTTCCGAGATCTGACGAGATCGGGCGCATTCAGGATGGTGTGGCCACAAGCCGAAAGGCCTGGCTGCATGATGTCTCTTAAAGGTTGGCGGGTATTGACGGAACTTCCAGCAAAAAAAAAAAAAAATATATAGAAAAATGGAGGAAAAAATATCAGTGCAGGAAAGTGTGTTGAAAGTAGCCGGGTACGTGTACAATACTTCAATTATACCTCCTCCAGACAGATAGAGAGTATTAAGAGCTACGATAAAGTTACCCAGGAGACGTAAAAGCTTGCAGCACCAGGTATTTCCAGGAGGTCACCCATCCAAGTACTGACCAGGCCCTGCCCCGTTTAAATTCCAAGATCTGATGAGATCGGGGGCGTTCAGGACGGTGTGGCTGCAAGCCAAGAGGCCTGGCTGCATGATGTCTCTTAATGGTTGGCGGGTTTTGACGGAACATCCAGCAAATAAAAAAAAAGAGAAATGGAGGTAAAAATATCAGTGCAGCAAAGGGTGTTGAAAGTAGCCAGGTACGTGTACAATTCTTCAATTATATCTCCTCCAGACTGAAAGAGAGTATTAAGAGCTACGATGAAGTTACCCAGGAGACGTAAAAAGCTTGCAGCACCTGGTATTTCCAGGAGGACACCCATCCAAGTACTGACCAGGCCTTGCCCCGTTTAGCCTCCGAGATCTGACGAGATCGGGCGCGTTCAGGACGGTGTGGCTGCAAGCCAAGATGCCTGGCTGCATGATGTCTCTTAAAGGCTGGCGGGTATTGACGGAACAGCCAGCAAAAAAAAAAAAAGAGAAATGGAGGGAGAAATACCAGTGCAGCAAAGGGTGTTGATAGTAGCCAGGTACGTGTACAATTCTTCAATTATATCTCCTGCAGACAGAAAGAGAGTATTAAGAGCTACGATGAAGTTACCCAGGAGACGTAAAAAGCTTGCAGCACCTGTTATTTCTAGGAGGTCAGCCATCCAAGTACTGACCAGGCCCTGCCCCGTTTAGCTTCCGAGATCTTACGAGATCGGGCGCATTCAGGACGGTGTGGCCACAAGCCGAGTGGCCTGGCTGCATGATGTCTCTTAAAGGTTGGCGGGTATTGACGGAACTTCCTGCAAAAAAAAAAAAAAAAAAAAAAAAAAAAAAAAGAAAAATGGATGGAAAAATATCAGTGCAGCAAAGGGTGTTGACAGTAGCTGGGTACGTGTAAAATACTTCAATTATGTCTCCTCCAGACAGATAGAGAGTATTAAGAGCTACGATAAAGTTACCCAGGAGACGTAAAAGCTTGCAGCACCAGGTATTTCCAGGAGGTCTCACATTCAAGTACTGACCAGGTCCTGCCCCGTTTAGCTTCCGAGATCTGACGAGATCGGGCGCGTTCAGGATGGTGTGGCCGCAAGCCGAGAGGCCTGGCTGCATGATGTCTCTTAAAGGCTGGCGGATATTGACGGAACTTCCAGCAAAAAAAAAAGAAAAAAGAAAAATGGAGGGAAAAATATCAGTGCAGCAAAGGGTGTTGAAAGTAGCCGGGTACGTGTACAATTCTTCAATTATATCTCTTCCAGACAGAAAGAGAGTATTAAGAGCTACGGTGAAGTTACTCAGGAGACGTAAGATGCTTGCAGCACCTTTTATTTCCAGCAGGTCTCCCATGCAAGTACTGAACAGGCCCTGCCCCGTTCAGCTTCCGAGGTCTGACGAGATTGGGGGTGTTCAGGGCGGTGTGGCCGCAAGCCGAGAGGCCTGGCTGCATGATGTGTCTTAATGGTTGGCAGGTATTGACGGAACTTCCAGCAATAAAAAAAAAAAAAAGAAAAATGGAGGGAAAAATATCAGTGCAGCAATGGGTGTTGAAAGTAGCCGGGTACGTGTACATTACTTCAATTATATCTCCTCCAGACAGAAAGAGAGTATTAAGAGCTACGATAAACTTACCCAGCAGACGTAAAAAGCTTGCAGCACCTGGTATTTCCAGGAGGTCTCCCATCCAAGTACTGACCAGGCCCTGCCCCGTTTAGCTTCCGAGATCTGACGAGATCGGGCGCGTTCAGGATGGTGTGGCCGCAAGCCGAGACGCCTGGCTGCATGATGTCTCTTAAAGGCTGGCGGGTATTGACGGAACTGCCAGCAAAAAAAGAAAAAGAAAAATAGAGGGAAATATACCAGTGCAGCAAAGGGTGTTGAAAGTAGCCGGGTACGTGTACAATTCTTCAATTATATCTCCTGGAGACAGAAAGAGAGTATTAAGAGCTACGATGAAGTTACCCAGGAGACGTAAAAAGCTTGCAGCACCTGGTATTTCTAGGAGGTCTCCCATCCAAGTACTGACCAGGCCCTGCCCCGTTTAGCTTCCGAGATCTGACGAGATCGGGCGCATTCAGGACGGTGTGGCCACAAGCCGAAAGGCCTGGCTGCATGATGTCTCTTAAAGGTTGGCGGGTATTGACGGAACTTCCAGCAAAAAAAAAAAAAAAAAATGGATGGAAAAATATCAGTGCAGCAAAGGGTGTTGACAGTAGCTGGGTACGTGTACAATACTTCAATTAAATCTCCTCCAGACAGATAGAGAGTATTAAGAGCTACGATAAAGTTACCCAGGAGACGTAAAAGCTTGCAGCACAAGGTATTTCCAGGAGGTCTCACATTCATGTACTGACCAGGTCCTGCCCCGTTTAGCTTCCGAGATCTGACGAGATCGGGCGCGTTCAGGATGGTGTGGCCGCAAGCCGAGATGCCTGGCTGCATGATGTCTCTTAAAGGCTGGCGGGTATTGACGGAACTGCCAGCAAAACAAAAAAAGAAAAATAGAGGGAAAAATACCAGTGCAGCAAAGGCTGTTGAAAGTAGACGGGTACGTGTACAATTCTTCAATTATATCTTCTCCAGACAGAAAGAGAGTATTAAGAGCTACGATAAAGTTACCCAGGAGACGTAAAAGCTTGCAGCACTAGGTAAATCCAGGAGGTCTCACTTTCATGTACTGACCAGGTCCTGCCCCGTTTAGCTTCCGAGATCTGACGAGATCGGCCACGTTCATGATGGTGTGGCCGCAAGCCAAGATGCCTGGCTGCATGATGTCTCTTAAAGGCTGGCGGGTATTGACGGAACTGCCAGCAAAAAAAAAAAAAGAAAAATAGAGGGAAATATACCAGTGCAGCAAAGGGT